>NC_135499.1:154031066-154273566 GCF_052857255.1 Amblyomma americanum | reverse complement strand
TTGTAGCTAATAATATTGGTAAACCTTCTGAGCGTGTATTTTGGTTCGGCTGGCAGCATGTTTAAGAAAATAATTTCAACTTTTCTATTATCCCTGCTAATAATATCGCGGTGCTCAGTCAAAGAACCTTAACACAAAATTTTGCTTCCTGCTTTGCTTAATGATTGTTGCACAAATTTTAGGAGAATAATCATGTGCTCCAGTTTGTACTGCTTTCTTTGGTTTGGTTGCTCGTGATTGAAGGTCGGCATGAAACAAGTTGGAGGAGGCGCTCAAGCTCCGCCTTAAGAATGTAACGCGATAGGGTTAACGTCTAAATGTCAGTTTGCGCAGAATAAGTCATTCTCTAATTTACAATTCATAGCTCCCTGAATATCCTCATACCTCTCTTGGTGTAGACGTAGGACCGGTTAAGCGATGCGCCACTACCCTAAGATGGCAGGTGCTGCGCCACCGGTGGGGCTTGTGAGACCCAGGTTACTCTTCCCGAGCAACCTCTGGCACCCAATCATTAATTTAACTGCCACCTGCCACAGTTATCAGTTTGCTCGCCAACACCAACGCCAACGCCGGATAATTTTTTTTCGACATGGAGGCTCTAGCACTGCCGCGTTAAAAAGAAATATTATTCTTCGCCAAGGACTTCGAGCTTTTTATCTCGAAGCTGCCAGAGCTAATTTTATATCTGTACAGCGAACCTTGCCCGGTTCGGACGCACTGATCCTTAAAGGTTAATTTTTTTTTCTGTGCCCTATTAAAACTTTTAAGCTTCGCTATTCGTTCTGTTGGCGTTAAGTTCAAAGCCTCCAGGGACTGGTAATGTTAGCAAGCAAACTTCGCTGTCTAAGCGTGTAATACTTGCGGACTCAGTAAACAGCGAGAAAAAAAAGCTCTGAAGGGTGATCATTTCGCAATGTTTTACCTGAAGATACTGTCCAGGTTTCACTACGTATGAAAAGGAATCCTTGTCCGTCGTTTCGGTTTGCTGCCGGATTTTTAACAAAGACTGACTGTCCAGCCACGCCAGTAATCCTCACAAGAGATGTGTCATATAAGTTTGATGTACAGCTGGCCAAATATTTATCTAGCTTGCGTGACGGCCGCGTTTTCCGTGCTCCTACAGCTTATAACAGAGAAAACTAGCGAAAATATCAAGTCTAAGCACTGACTCACAGATTTCGTGCTTAATATTGAGCTTTCCGCAAGTTTACTTCGTGGTAAGCTGTAGGAGCAAAAACGCGGCCGTCACCCAAGCCAGCTTAATATTTGGCCGGCTGCACACCATACTGATGAAGCATTAGACAGAGTAAATATATCTGCTGCTGCTAGTCGAACTGATCTTTGGGAAGTTAAAACGTGAAACTCAGTTATCTTCGTAAGTTCATATCTTCCCTCCTTATCATGTATTGAATAACATATGTACCACTTTTGAGCACAGTTAAAAAATGGCATCCAGAATTAGACATTCTGTAGGTTTGGATTGTGGAGGTTTATCGTCCCGAAGCGACTAAGGCTATGAGAGCGCCGTAGTGAAGGGCTCCGGAAATTTCGACCACCTGGGGTTCTTTAACGTGCACTGACATCGCACAGTACACGGGCCTCTAGAATTTCGCCTCCATCGAAATTCGACCGCCGCGGCCGGGATCGAACCCACGTCTTTCGGGTCAGCAGCCGAGCGCCATAGCCACTGAAAGACATTATGTAGGGAAAAATGCGTGCCGATTTAACACTTAACTATGCATGAAGGCGTTCTAGCACGCAAATTAAGCGGCCAGCTCAACACAGAATGACCAGATTTTTTTTCTCAATTACCAATAAGCTTAAATCAGTTCACAACATCTACTAATGTTCTCGGCGTGCATAGACCTAACGCACAAGCCATTGACACTTTGACACATAACACGCACGTAGCGGGAAGCAACCACAACAAAGGGCGCTTCTTTGACGGTTCTTCGCCACTACTAAAGCGACCGCGTTAATTAAGGGTCCCGTTTAGTACAGCAAATGCCGTTGTACTTGGCGCTGGCGTGTCAATAAAATCGGGTTTGGTCCGGAGAGACTTGACGTCACAACCATATTGCCGCGAATATTTGCAGTGTTTGTTCAATCTTCAAAGCTGCCGCCACGCCGCTTTATCGCTTAGTTTGCGATGCAAGACGCGACCAGATTTATCTCGATTGATCGTATCCAGGCAGAGCTGATTCTACCTTGTTCCAGAATGTTCTAGTAACTTTGCACGCTTTATCTAGAAAGTTCGCTATCGGCTTTAAATTGAGCATGGCCGACAGCGACAAGCAGTCTGTTCGACGACCGTTCTGCGGTCGTTGAATAGAATGATTCATTCCATTCTGGGCGCAAGTCAGCCCAAATAAAGAGTTTTGTTTAGACGCCATTTTCGCAGCCTTTCTGTTCTCCGGACTGCAGTCACCACTTCGTGGCAATATGACCTCGCGCGGGACTTCGAACACCCATCAATGATCTAACAGGTCAGCTATTATGATGCCACTTCACAATTCCCCATTGTACAGAACCCTGACGTTATTCCACCGCCTGTACGTGAAGAATTGAAAGTAATTGCGCCTTAAAACAGCAAAAGGTCGATCCGGGATTCGAACCGCTGCCCCTTGGGTCGTGAGCAGGTTGCCCTATACCTCGAACACTGAGGAAGTTTCTTTCGACATCGTTAAAAAGAGGTGTTTTGTGTTGTTGTAACTAAAACAAATAGAATAAGAATAAAAATAGAAAGAAATAAAATAAAGATCAGTTCCCGTGTCTGTGAAGTGATATGTAAAGAGGACCACAGGCCGTTCAAGGCGGGGCTCAAGGCGCAGCTTAGGGTGGAGCTTAAGTGTTCGTAAGGCGGAGCTTAACTTGATGAAATCTGAGGGAAACTTGGATGAAAAGAAAATTTGAACGCATTTTCATAAGCATCTACTATATCCTCAAACGAATGTTGCTACGACAGGGTTTAGTTAATGTTACTAATTTCACAATTTAACTAGAGACCTTTGTGCAAACTTGTCCCCATTCTTTGCAGCCGCCAAATACGTCATGCAAGACTTGCGTTAAAAAGAACTCTTGGAAGCGCACGCGGCAGCAGGCGATATTTATACATACGTACCCGCACTACGGACGCACATATTAAGACATACCTAACAATGCCACACGCACACACGCACGCGCGCGCACACACACACACACACACACGCGCGCGCGCGCACAAACACACACGCACGCACACGCGCGCACACACACGCACGCACACACGTGCACACACGCACGCACACACGCGCACGCACGCGCACGCACGCGCACACACGCACGCACACACGCGCACACACGCACACAGGAATTCACGCACAAACGCATCCACAGTTTGTGGGTGACAGCGACTACTTCTGTTCGCCTTGTATTGGAAGGACAAACGGAGCAAGTCTCACTGCACGCACAAAACAGAACATTCGGCCTTTTTTTTCTGCAGCTCATTTCTCCCAGGTGTGTAGATATCGAACCGAACTAAGTTAACTGTTCTCTAATTTCGCCTAATGTTCTAAGCAAACCTGAAAGAGCCAAAATTAATAATAGTTTTCCCTTCGATAGTCAAGCCGTACACGCAAAGCGCACTTTTGCTTCAACTAAACATTATCTACCCCTACGACCTGTAATTGCAATGTGAACTTTATGTTCGTACAGAAATAGTCTGCCTGCTCAGCTTACTTATATTCTCCTTGTTATAAGGCAACTCTATTTGGTCTCGAAAATAATGGCACTGCCTCTTAAACTTACACGCTGAATTTTCTTCCTAATTTCATTCCTTCCCACTCAGTAGTCACGCCGTGATAATTACGTTTTTGCTTTCGAAACTGGAACTGCAGTCAGCAATCTCTTCCTTGCAGACGTTCTGATGTTCGTGGTAGCTTCCTTCTCCTTGCAGTTGGCTGCGTTTCTTGTCGTACGCTTTTGAGCCGTTTTCCTCGCCTACATGCCCACATTTTTTTTTTATTGTGCAAGTGTCTGAACACTCTGGTTTCCTAACTCTTTTCATTCTGTTATCTTATTATGGTAATAGACGATATTTTCATCTGTGATTCTCATGGTTCAAAGGGCGACCAACAAGCTCTACTGCTTTCTTTATTGCCTTTAATGAGCACCTTGAGACAATCTGCCAGCCGTTCTCTGCTTAATTCCTAGTGTTGGTAGCACAGAGATCGTGAAGTACATAAATGTATTTTGTTTTGGGGAATCCCCTTTAAATCGTAACATTAGAGAACGCCACCGTGTCTGGTGATTTAAAATTGATGTTTCATATATTCGTACTTTTCTAGATTTTCACTCCTATTCTGGATGTTCGAAATTCGAAGCTATATTTCTTATGTTCTGTGCAATCCTATAATTATTTCTGCGATAGTTCGGGAAAATTTTTTATTCTGCTATTACGCCACCGGTACTCTTGCCTCGTCGTGTTTGGCTCTAGTGCTATCTTATTTTGCTTTCACTAACCCTAAGACTGAGAGCTTCAGGAACACTGGCCATGCTCTTAGCGAGGAAATTTCACCAGCACAAGCAAAAACATGCATTAACCATCTCCTATACGGTCATCATTTAAAGGCTCACATCGAGCACATCCTCGGTGACGGATATCTGTATAGAGGGTCTGATGAAGACGGCGAGGAAAACAAATTGCCTCCGGGTGAAAAACCAAGCAGAGAAACTTTCTAGTGACGTCATACACATTACCACTCAACTGACGCTGAGAAGTATCTCTCCGAAGGCGCTTTTCAGAGCAGCCAACTACGAATAAGAGACAAGAAAGATTGCGCGCTGTTGCTTCGCAGAAGCGGAGTTTCGTGCCGTGCTCTCTCTAGCAGTGCACGGTTGGCTGCAGAACAGAGGAGAGGTAAAGAAGCTTTTCTTATGTCCCGATATGCCCATGCTGCAGTTTCCCGTGCAGGTGCAGGTCACGGAAGCAAGCCCTATCAATTCTGGGTACCTAAAACACATTTGCGCGACCCTAAACCAACCGGCGAGTTTTGCTCAATTTTTCTCTTTTCTTGTTTCTTTGAGCCAAAAAGCAAACCACCCTGTTGACACCGTCAACCTCTTCTCGTGGATACTGAAGAAGTTGGCGCGGAAATAGGAGGACAAGCGTAGAGAAACAAAGACATGGCAATTGTGCGTTCCTTACCGTTACTTTCCACTCTGTGGATAAATAAAGCTTACGATGTGCCCAGAGTCAGCTGGGTTAGTGTATGCTCAGAAAATGACGCTATTTCTTTAAATCCGTGCCGAAATAACGTTCAGAACATACCCAAAAATTCTGCACAAAGCATTTTTGAACTGCAAAGAGTTCTTGAGCGCAATTTTTTCATATAATGTAAGATGTCATTATCACAATCAATATTTACGCCGATCTTCCGTCGGCAGGATTTCATTTTTTGTGCTATTAACGCCTTCGTTTATCGTCAAATGCGTTCCCCATCGGTTTTCTATGGCAGTACTAACCTCTTGATCCGGGCGATAGAATCACTACAAAATAAACATGTTGCTACATATCGGAAGAATGGACCATTGCCTTCAGTATTTCCGTACGAGCCCCTTACACTCTTCCAATATTTAAAATGTTTTGTCCAAGAATGTTAAACAATACTGCCTTAACCTGAATCGCGACCTCCTTCAAATTCTGGACGTCGTGTAGTGCCGCTCCAGCTCACTCCCCTGCATTCGCGCATCTTTCTGCAAAATGCAACAAAATAGGCAGATGCTGGACCCGCTCGGCGCTCATGCATCGAGCCACCCTAAACCCGTTTCCAATCCCAGCTCCCTAGCGCCGCATAGTCGTAACAACCGAAGCGCTGGACGATAATCGCGCAAAATCTGGCTTGCCCCAACCAACCACCCCGAAAGCAGCAAAAGGCGCTGCTAGCTTGCTGGAAGTGCCTACTCCACATAAACTCCGCCCAGTGCATTCAGAGGCGATTGAGTCCTGTTTCTCTTTTCTCTTGCGCTGGTACTGGACAGCAGCTAACAACGCACAGACGGGCGTAGGCACCAGTCCTTTGAGGCGCCGAGCCGAGCGGGACGATCCTGAGCCCATGCTTATCTCCCAGACTATCGGAGACCCGAGTTTACAGCGTTTCCTTTAGTGCAGCCTGCAGCAGAGCGCACTGTACTTCCTCATAGGACCTGGAACAGCGGCCTGAGAAGCCCGTTCCGCTGAACATTGTAGCTGCGCTTAGATAGCCGGCGTATATAGCCTGTGGCTCAATGGCCTGGACCTCTTCCTGTGATCAACCCTACATCGCGAGGCGGGTGCCCGAAGGAGGCGGTGAAAGGCGCTCCGCGACCCGGCTTCGTGTATTGGGGACCCCCATCGGGTGCAGGGAGCGGAATCCGTCATAAAGGAGGCAATTTCCAGGGCGGGCAAATCTCTTTCTCTCCCCGCTGGTTCGCTCGCGCGTTCCGTGTCGGTACTTTGATCACTGCGGTGTAGACGTGAAGAGGGCACCGCAGGCCAGGACCGACAAGAGGCCGCCGACGCGAGCTGCTTTAACGCTGCGTGGCTCCCACACAGGGCTCCCAGATAACCCTTTTTGTGCGAAATTTCGAAGAAACTCGGGGCTGTATCGGGTGATGTGTCGGGAAGTTGGCCCCGTTCCCGTTTCCGCCTTTCTATGCGGCTGACTGTCCTCATTTTGCTGAGCCATCATCGCTTACGAATGTGCTTCGTCGACCGCGGAGCTAGGTTAGAAAATAAACACGGTAATTTGATGTGCGGAAATTTTGTGCATGCATAAGAGCTCCATATATGATTGGCTTATGTGACGTACCGCGTCACTTTAATCATACCGTACAAGCAAAAGGGGCTAACAGCAAAAAAAATTGTGTACTCAGTTACAGAAGTAAATTGCCTTCAGTCTATGTTCATTTGTGCACATCGCAGCGATGCGTTTAACTAAAAATAAAGGAGCAAGAAAAGAAGGGAAAGCAAAGAAGCCACGCGTTAAATGCTATAAGTCACGACATGAAGTGTTAGACAGCATTATATCCATAACCAAACATGAAAAAGCTAACATGAAAGCTAGCCGAACTTCTGATAAGTCTACCTGCTAGAAAAGGCCGCCAGAACGCTGAAAATGACACAGTGGCTAACGTTACCCGGCAAAGCTATGCGTTACATCTAGTCCCTATTGCTGTGTTCCCATCGGTTCCCATCAATAGGTCCTGCCCGTTTTGCTAGTGGCATTTAAATTTCTTCACCTAAGTACCGACAATAAACAGCCAGCAAGGAAGACAAAATCACGGTTTCAGGACAACTGAAGGATCGTTCGTATTGCCTAAAGCCAAAAATTAATTTTCCACATGCCCCTCATGCTGAAACGTATGAAACGACCGGGCACACAGAGAAAAGCTCTCCTCATATAACAAAATGCGCTCTTGTGTTGCCTCATGTAACCAAATATCAGGGCGTAGAGACGTTTCGCAGTTGTCCTTGGCCTCTCTTTTCTTTTGCACTGCCCTAGCATATTGTTGTGAGGGACACTGAAAAGCCTGTTTACGATGATCTATCCGGAACTACTTCCTTTTGGTTTTTTTCCTTGTTTCCGCCGCACAAGTAGGAAATGCCCGCTTAAGGCGATGGCGCTGGAGTAAAAGAATGGAAGAGATAGAAGATAGCCAGAACGAGCCCGCGGAGCATTAAAGGGGCAGTAATGACAAATTTAAGTAGGCACTTTAGTTAGATTGCCCTATTCTAACGACAATGGCATTACTTTAATTAAAGCGGAACTCTTAAAAGCTAGAAAAGCTTAAAAAATGAAATACGGTTGCCACCAACCATGGCTGTCTTCGCAAGCAAACTGCGGTTCGTAAAGTCATTTTTTTTCATGCCAATCCGTGTCTCAAGGTAACAGCCATCCTGCAATAGATGTTGAAAACGGATTCCTTTTCTTTAAACATACCAAGAGTATGAATCAAGTAACAGAATAATTTTGAAATCCAAAATTCTAGACAATAAATGCGTCTTTTGTGCCTGATAAACTCCAAATTGCCAGAAAGAGCAAAATTATCGACGTTTACTCACAACAAAAATTGTATGGAGTTTGAATCAGTGTATATTTATGCCTCACAGGACGTGGGTGTCATTTAAATTGTTGCCACGAGCTGTAACCCGGTTGAATAATACCATGCAGTGGCTTGGCCTTCGGCGACGGGCTGAAAGTGTCAGTACGCGCTCCATTTCCTCCAGAATCTTCGCTTCTGTTGTATAAATCCGGGCTTTAAACTTAATTTATCATTATTCGCTTCATTAGTTTTAATAAAGGAATGCATGCATATATGCGCCTGGCCATCAACACGATTTTTTTTTTCTTGTTGGTCTGCCTGTCCACACAACCAGAAAACGGAAACAATTTTAAGTCACGCCGAGTTTCGAACCTGCGCTCAATAGGTACGCAGGCAGAAGCGTGTGGGACGCTTTAAGAACAGAGGTGTTAAAGTCGAACATCTCGCGGATATAAAGGAATAAATGAGAAACAGTGAAGAAATCATTGCGGCACGTTTTAAAACGCCCGACGTGAGACCGGAGTGATAGGTGGTCGATGCGTGCTTAGGAGATAAATTAAAACGAATGGCACCGAGGAGAGTACAGAAGGTGAACAAGAGAAAAAAGAGATCCGTAAGCAAGACCCACAGATTGTCAATTTTTCATGCTGCTTCGCACTAAGCAACCTAGAACAGCTTGCCAGTCGATATTATGATTATGAATTTTTTTTTTTATGACGCAAGGGCATCTATGGCCAAACAGTGCCTTGGCACAAGGTATTTTCGAATTCTCAAGGCGGGGTCAAAGACCCATTTTTCGAGCATTTCACCCTGGATAAGCCGAGCACCAGGCCAGGGGAAAACTTGCGCCCATTGTATATTATTGAGTATTAATTAAATTAGAACTGATAAAGCTGCACCCTATCACCCTTTGTTTCGTCCTTATAAATTTCATTAACCATATGCATATTAAAATGAGTATCGATTTCTAAACTGTGTACAAGTGAAAGGCAAAGACAATTAGGTCGCCCTTTTCCGCTCGCGGTCTTCTTGGAGTAATCGACCATGGTTTCTGCTCTGTATTCGTTCTTATACAGTGGATAGAAGCCATGTAAAGAATGTAAGGCCGCTATTTTACAATTCCCTTCGTAAAATTCTGTTCAGTTCCAGCGACAGCGAGCACACGGCCAGGTCAGTCGAAGGGCAAAAAGAACCAGAACGAAATGTAAATCGAATGATGTCATTCTAAACCCCAAACCCCTCTGCGAGTGTATGAAATCGCCGTATAACAATACCTGCTTGTAGTAATAATTCTTACAATTACAGAAACAGCTGTACACAAAACGTTCCCTCTTGAAATGTGCGCGAGCACTAAGGCAACAACTGAGCCGAAAAGCCATGGTCTCTCCGTTTGTACGGTTCTCGGTCTGGCCTTGATGAACTGGGTGCGTGGGCCACCTAGGCCACGTGACCTTATGAGGTTATTACAAATTACCAACTGGATTGTGAGCAAACTGCCCACCGTGGCAGGTGGCAGCTCAATTAACGATCAGTCGTGAGAGGCGGCTCGGGAAGAGCAACCTGTGTTTCACAAGCCCCACTGGTGGCAGCAGCTGCCATCTCAAGGCAGTGGCGCATCGCTTAACCGCTGCATCACTGTGCCTGGAGGGGTATGAGGACTCCCAGCAATCTATGTATATAAAGTAGTCAGTGACCAATTCCGCATATATGGGCATTAACACATTAAGTCTATAGCGTCATACCTTTAAGGCGGAGCTTAAGTGTCTCCCCCAGTGTTAGCGTGCTAACACGAACGCCCCCATTTTTGGACTTTGCCCATCTTTGTCTGAAGCCTGCCTGATCTTGAAAACCGAGCTTTGACCCGAAACCGAAGTTAAAACCGTTGTGCTAGCGCATCTAACTCGCATTTGGCCTAGCCAATCTAAGCCGCCTGGTATTCTCGTTTAACGTTGACTGGGTGCCTGATAAAAAAAGTTTGTGACTGTCCTTCTAGCGTTCCATTAAAGAGCAGAAACCACCTGTTCCCGTAATTTCTCTGCACTGCTGGAATTAGAAAGCTTGCACAGTGACACTTAGCGGCTCTCCCATGTAATTAACCTGCAAAAATACATGTAACAGTGTTCTTCACTCGCGTATAATTATATACCAAAACTTTGAAAACGTCAGGGTGTGGCGATGAACTACTTAAGTAACGCAACAAAGAACCAGGCTCCTCGCGCCAATTTTTCTTGAATAAGTTCGCGGCACTACCACAGCGTGGCATCGATTTTGCGAAAATCGCCACTAAAATTGGTTAGGCTGCAAATTTCTGCTCTCTCATGAGAGGCAGGCAGTTTAAAGTCGAAGTACACAAAACATTTTGTTGATCAAAAGTGTGTAAAACACATGACCCTTAAATGTAAATGTAGCAAGATAACGACAAGTGGGTAGTATAACAAAGCTGGTGTAAAAATATCTGGTTTTTATTATAATTCCATCAGACTGGAGACATTCGCGCTGATTTTAATTCTTATCGCCCTGAGCCTTCAGAGACCACATCACTTTCCGAAGCTCAGCTCTATGCCGAAGAGTATCGGCAACTTTCCCGCTCTTTC
This sequence comes from Amblyomma americanum, assembly GCF_052857255.1. Taxonomy (NCBI): domain Eukaryota; kingdom Metazoa; phylum Arthropoda; class Arachnida; order Ixodida; family Ixodidae; genus Amblyomma; species Amblyomma americanum. The sequence continues at coordinate 154,262,911 of NC_135499.1, read as the reverse complement.
ACTACACAGCTCCAATGGCATAATAAGCACAGTCGAGATTGCTTGGACCCCCCTCCCCCTGCGTCATACCCATCTGGCGCCCTTGTTTGACTCTGGGTGCCTTCCTCCACTCCCGGCCTCGCCACAAAACTGCTTTCTCGCTATCACGCGTTGTGCAACAAACTTCTCCCGTGAATTATATTGTTGAGCCGCTCGCCCGCTCTGCGGACCACCGTCGCCGGGGGCGCGAAACTGTGCACGTCGAGCACCTCAAGCCTTATTATGATCCGCCCGTGCTTTCCTCCCCGTAAGTCGCCGGGATGGCTTCTTTTCTTGGGGAGGAAGTAACTATAATGGGACCGACTGGCAGGAGTTCAAGCAGCGCAGAGAAGAGGTAGACGAAGTGCAGCTGTGATTCTCGAGTGACGGCTGTGAGTGTGTTCGTCGTGCCGCCCTCCGACCAACGCCTACCGACCTGTGGTTCGAATAAACACCTTTACACATGATTGAGCTGAGGCGTCGACGTAACTAGGCAGAAATTATTCACTAATATTTCATATGTTACATAAGGTATCGTTACTACTTTCCTGCCGCCAGTGACCACGCTGGATTCTCCGTGACTCGGTCAACGCCCGCGTATTGAATTCTTCCGCATGCGTGGATCCCTTTCCGGACGAGAATTCGGCATTCCCGAAAGAGAATGTTCCAGTACCACCACACAAGACGAGCAAGTAGGAGGCTTTGCAGATTCAGGATGCCAGAGGAAGAGTCTTGTCGTAGCCCCCGCAGCCCGTTTCAAAGAATCCATCTGTATGCAGCTGCTTTCGGAGAATACCGTTGGCTGTTGCTCCCAGTGCGTTGCTGTCTCTGCTTACAACCACGTAGCACTTCGCGTGGGGGTTTTCGTTGTTGTCCAAGGTATGCAGATTCACTGAGACCTTCGTTCTTTTTTTTTTGACGAAATCCTTACAGCGGAAAGAACAGTCAGGCGCACGCATGCCGTTATCCAAAGAGAAAAAAATAAAATCAAGCGAGTAAATCCATATATCTAGATCAATTTTAAATAAAGAGTATATGTTGGGAACGATATCTTGAATAAGCTACGATGGCTTCTCCGGAATGGCGACGGCAACGAAGTATTCCAGCGACACATAATAAATATATAGCTGCCTTCCTAGATTATGCTTCTTTGTGTTGTTCTGATCTTTTTTGTTTTTTTTATTGTGCAACTTTTGCCAAGAAGGAACGAGGATGCGTGGACGACAAAATAGTTTGAACGTGTGCAGCATAACTGTGATGTAATGGTAAATGCTGTTCCGACAAAAAGCAACCTAATGTCAAGCAAGTTTTTCTAAATTTAGATCCCCACAGATACTATGTTTTCAAGCATCCGGCATCATAGTTTCTTTCATTACTTCGAGCAGGCGTTAATCAACCCATGCAAAAATGTTCTATTGCTGGCTACAGGCATTTGGCCCAAATAGCTATAAACCTTTCCTATGCCCATCTGTAGCCGTAGATACGGCTGAAATATTTTCTATAGACATGTAATGATGGTTCCAAAGCTATAGCTTTAGTGGCATATATTTTTTAATAGCTGGCAATAAGCACCTCTTTGGGTGCATAGAGACGTTCATAAGAGGCCATAGACTGACATAGCCTTTCGCAAAGATTCCCATAGGACGTTTGCGTATGGGAACAAAGATTCGGAATTAGTTTGCATCAGTGCCTTCAGAGTCAGGAATATAGAGAACGATAGTATATATCGCCATTCTTTTACCTTGACTAGTTTTATGTTTTGGTCTCCTCCGTATCATTTTGCCCTCGTAAGGTACAGTGTACATGGTGCATCATTATACTCTAGTACATGGTGCATTATTATACTCCATAAAAAAGCAAAAGAAAATAATAATTACGCAGGGGCTTTGACACGTGTGCGGAATCTCTTCTACGCGAGCCGTTGCGAGGAAGTCATTAACTTTACTTACCCACTTAGGAATAAACAGAACTCTGTATCACTGACCTCAGACATAACTTCGCAACAAGTACAGCTTTCGAGAGGAGACGCGGGAGGGCAGGTTCACTTCACTCCCGTCAATCGATGCTTTCTTCTCTGTTATCACTTATGCGTGGCTTCAGAGCTCGCACTTAATCAATATACTGCCTGCGCTACAACAGGCGATAAAGAGAAAACTGCTTGCAGTATGGCCAGTTAACGGTCATGCTGATAAATCATTTTCTCTGACATCTTTCTGTAATTACCTTTCCTTTTTGGTGGCGTCAGGTAGAGATTTTTAAAAGTTAGTGCGGTTTAAATACACTTTAAGCCCCTGTTTTCAAGAGCTCTATGAAAAGTGAAAAAAAAATGAAAAGCGATGTACCAGCATTCTTGCGCGTGCTTTAAAAATAGCGTCGGGACTGTAGTAGAAGGAGTTAAAGTTGTTTTAAAGGAGAACGATATGAAGCAGTGGCTATCGCAGAAAAAGTTCATATGTATTAATGACTTTTCTGTTGTTACTCGTAGTTGTTGCTATCAAAATGAACTCCAAAATATTTTCACCGACTCTACTATTTCGACCAGTTTGCTCCTATCACTAGAAGATTCAAACATTAGCGTGGCTGTGTTTTGGATGTAGGAATAACCACTTTCGTCACGCGGCTCGCGGCTGCACGTGTGTGCTTTCTGTGATGAACAGAATTTTTGACAAGCCTTTCTCGCTAGATTTTTCGCAACGATCGATGTTAATAAACAAGCGTTCGCGGCAGTGCGGTGCAGTGAAATGCCATAACGACTGCCGCACCCAACACACCCTGGCTTTCGCCCTCGTGCTGTTAATGGCGCCTGAAGATTTCCGATTTAGTACACGTTGTGATTACGTTCTAAAACAGATATTTTCCTGGCGATGAGGAAGACAAGTAGAAACACGCTGCGAAGTGTTAAAGCCGACCGAGGCCAAATAAGCACGAATGTGCTAAACAAAATCCTCAGGACCATAAGCCAGACATTGTGACGTTGTACTTTAGTTACAAGGCATTGATAGCTGCGACAGAAATGTACGTGAAATAACTTTTACACGCAAGCACTAACAGGCATCGTTTTGTTTAGTGCAGTAACAATACTACCGCATAAATATTGTAAAATGTGGATTAAACCTCATCTGTCACAACCAGCTGCGTTGTTTTTTGCGTTGCCACCATCATCTCCGAAAAAACAGCGGTTGCTGTTATTGCATGCCTCCGTCACAAATTTGTCTCTAAGACTTCCTGAGTGCAACCTTGCATGAACAAAATATAGTTTCAACAGTGTTTCTTGGTTCAACAATGCTGCATTTCTAATACACAAGTAGCACCAAGTATTTCTTGCCTAATTATTAAACTCAGCATCTTATCTCTTCGCATGGACTCTGATCCATATCGTAACGAGTATTTGATTGATCCCACCTTACATAAGCTCCTAGGGGCAATTTGCATCTGGTGCTCATAGTTGTGTACCATATCGCTCACGTCTGTCTACCATATCATTAACAAACTTCAATATTAGACTGCAAGAGTAACGGCAAGTGCCGTATTCGTTAAGAATGAACGGACGTATGTCAGACCTCCAAGCTCGTTTCTCAGCCCGAGGCCGAGGGTTTATTTTTAGATTCGTTCATAAATATTAAACATCGCTCCTAGGCTGTTTTCTTTCTAAGACGCAAACATGCAGGCCTCTTATTATAGAGTCCGTTATACACTCAAAGTTCTAGCTCGAAACCTGCGTGTGTACTGTCGCGTTTTTAGTTTTGTCCTGCGCTCCTACGCTGTTGAGCAAGTTAGTAAGCCTTGCTTGGAGGGCACAGAGAAACCGTTCTGCTTGGCTGAAAACGTGATCACAAACCTATATATAAGTGATAATTCTTTGATTAGAGAAAGCGAGGGCACGAACGCTCTTAGCATCTGCGAAGAAAATATTGGATAGTTTATAGAGACAACTTCTACATGCGGTGCGTTTCGAAGATTGTGTCATTCTTTAACTGCTCATATGTCCTGTCAGGCAGACCTCATGTGGTATTTAAGAGCTCAGCCGACCTTCGCGTTGATGTCCAGACTAATAGTTCGTTTCCATCCGACTGCTGGCCTTCCAAGACGAAATTATTAAAGAGCTTCCACAGCTTACAGTCTTATCATTCACGAGATGTGCTTGGTTTAGTGCGGTGCGTTCCAGGGTGTTGCGCACTGAGATCGCGCTTGTTTAGCGTTCACGATAAATATTATACAAGCCTCGCGCTAATACATAACTTGATATAATAGATTTCGACCAATATACGCTGAGCACATTTTGTTTCTTTATGCTATAGGCATCAGTCTCGGCTCAAAGGATTAAGGTTTCTTTTAGGAACATCAAAGGAATGATCCTGCCGCCACGGTGGCTCAGTGGTTATGGCGCTTGGGTGCTGACCCGAAAGGCGCGGGTTCGATCCCGGCCGTCATGGTCAAATTTTTATGAAGGCGACCTTCTAGAGGGCCGTGTACTAATAAATGTCGGTGCACGTTAAAAAACACAACGTGGTCTAAATTTCATGAGCTCTTTACTACGGCGTCCCTCATAGCCTGAGCGGCTTTGGGACATTATCTCTCCAGAAACGAAACCAATCAAATAAATGATCCTTGCTACCTTGCTAAAGTTTCTGATAGAAACGGGAGTACTTTTCTTATTTGTGTTTTTCTTAGTTAAGTCTTGCTACACTGTTCATTTTTTTCTAACCTGAGTCACTTTCCCACCGGGCTGGCATCAGGAGTGCCTAAAGGCACTCCCGATGCGATCGAATCAAGTACTGATAATCGTGATTTGTATGTGGCGAATATTGGGAAAATAAAACATTTCTTGTTTTCGATGCTGCCTTTGAACTATACGTTTCTGCATGCTTGATATGTATTTAATATAGTAACAATATATATATATATATATATATATATATATATATATATATATATATATATATATATATATATATATATATATATATATATATATATATATATATATATATATATATATATATATATATTATTTAGATACTGCCTGCCTGCAGTTCTCATGTAGAAAAAAAAGATGGTATCGAGAAAGAACAGATAAACTTTTATAATTTTCCTATCCGCCGCCCAGAGAATACAAGAAATGATTGAAACGTGTTCATATCAAACCAATAGCGTGGGACATGTACTTTCACAGCGATATTGACATACCTGGCCTGCAACATGCACACACACAATCTTGTATAAAGTACGATTTCTTCTGTGTTTTAGTGTCCACGGCGGCGGTCGTCAGCAATGACACAAGAAATGTCGTTCCGTATGCTGGTGAGCTGAAACCTTATAGTTAATCATCTAACCACGAAAGTTAAATGCCTCAGTTTAACTACCGGCGGGGCTGCGTTAAACCTTAATGCCTGATCTAGCATGGGAAGGTTCTCGCCCAGCAGGCTTTTTCCATCTTCGATCCCATTTCACAAGGCACTTGCTGTACAATACGGCGTAACACGTCGTCCACTATGCTTATTTATGAAGCTTCTGAACGCTACCAAGGTTACACTAAACGTGACATAAATACTTTCGAAAGCTAAAGGCGAGAAAGCCACCACTTTTGTCAGTTAGTAGAACGCCGTATCTAAGAACGTGCCTTCTGTCGTGGGTTCGGATGAAATCGCTGATATGTTCTGGACCCTTCTTTTCCATCACGCAAATTACCTGCTATCTAAATTAGTTAAAATCTAATTTGTCTTTCACTGATCAAAACATTATTAAAGTAAAGTTTCTTTAGGTTTTGCGTGCTTCCAAGGCTCCTGAATTGTTTCGTGTAAGCGCGCAAAACTGTTTCTTACATCCAATACATGCTGGTGCAGCATTCCAATGTTATAAAACGATTGAAAAAGAGGTCAAAATGATTTTGCCGAGTTCACGAGTCGTATTCAAGAAGTTTTTAATACTGAACTCTATTTTTTAATGCAAGTATGTCTTTAACGATACATCAGCGCTCTCTACTTTGTCAGCACTTCTCGTTCGATTTCTGTCTCGTGAATTGCGGTATGATGCTCGGTGGGTGAGGGCACATGGGTAGAGTGCGGTGCAGATATCAACAACAGAGCAGTAAAAACTAACTTCGACATTGCGTAGGGTGCATACGTTGAACTGTTACCCCACACACTGTTAGCATTGCATCTGCCGAAGATTTCATCCTGGCGTAGCAAGCGATATACTTCAATCTTTTAATACAGGACGGAATCGAAAAATGTTGCAATAGAAGAAATTTTGAAATTTTATCTTTTTTGAAGACCACATCATTAATCAAAATATACCCTTCCGGGGCCCACAACGCCAGCTACTAATATTCTAAAGCCAACACGCACCAACATCAAATAACAAGGTACGACGATGAACAGGGCCGATGTTCTCTTTGTAGTAAGTGTTTAATATATTCAGAACATATTTCACTCCGGAAGTAATAAACTTATGCTTGCCAAAATACAAGGAATAAAAATTAAAGACGTTCCAGAGTCTGCACGAGACCCCAGTTCATACTGAGGGCTTGATGGAGCGATAATGGTTAATTAAAATGCCTGGTGAGCGAGTATAGGTTTCCAGAAATTCTCACGCGTCCTTCATATCTTAAAACATCGCAAAAGACGCGGACAAGGACAAAAGTAGGCACATGCGGCGTTGTCTATGCAGACAGTGAAGAGCAATCAGCGCGACGGTGAAACGAGGATCAGAAGAAACTTAAGAAACAGAACCCCTGAAAGTGTCCTGCGAAGAGTATGCTTCGTGCTTTCATGTGCAATGATTCTCGAAGGCAATAATAAAGTATTTGTCCGGGCTGCCAAGGCCAGCGGAGTCCTGGAATGAGGAAACCACTCACCAAGCTCAAGAGAAGCCCCACCTTATGACATAATAAAGTTTCTTTCATCTCTCTCTCTCTCTCTCTCTCTCTCTTTGAAAATGTGAGATGCTTCGTCCCACCAGTGGTGCTAAGTCTAACAACGAATCTCACACAGCACGCCAGGGAAGCTCAAATCAAAGATTCTCAGACATCAATTTTAATTGTGTGGCAAATGCAGAATATTTTAATCTATTGTAGTGGAAATATTGAAGGTAATGGGACATTCTTCCTTTGCATAGCAAATCATTTTTTTTTAGTTCGTCCGTCACTCCTATCGAGCAGTTAAGACTGCCATAGAAAACCAACGGGGAAAGTTTTTGTCGACAGCAAAAGTGTTAATACATAAAAAATACAAGACTGCCGAGGGGCGATTTGCGGTTTTCTTGATTGGTATAGTGAATCTTACGATATATGAAAAAACTGCTTTCATAAAGAACTTCCCAGGGATAAATAGGCTTTTACAGAATTTCTAGGTACGTGTGACATCCCCTAGGGTGTTTAACTCATTCAGCTTTTGTTGAACACTACGAGAGAAGTCGACAGTCATTTCTTTTTAATAAAAAGTTTTGGTTGGAGAGGATTTCTCACAATTTACTGTAAACTGCTGGTTTAAATTTTTGATGTTCACGTGGGCAACCTAGACACCATAATCTCTTAAAGTTTGTGCTAGTGCCTCGTTCCCCGCCAAAATATCTGTATTTCAAAGCTTGACATAATTCACTGTCCTTTTTAACGGCATTCAAAACGCATGTTATCCCTTCTCACTTGGAACGCTTCTATTAAGGTTCTAAATAGTGTCATTACACTTTGCTGACCTGTGTCTCCGTTCTGCACTGTTCTTGCTTCGCATAGATGGCCAAAGATTACGCACGTCGAATATGCATGTGCTAATGCGCAAACGGGCCGTAAACATCGACGTCGCGAATCGATAAAAATGAGCGATTAGCCGCGAGGACAAGTTCATGAATAATTAGATATTTTGTTCGACAAGGGTGAATGCAAAAGAGCTTCTCTCCTGTTGATGTTTCACCACGAAAAGCAGGATCGTTTAATATTTAGCAGAAACATCGGAACAGTTAATCTCGCACAAGCTATAGATACATCTGTTTACAGTATCGTCGTATGTGCGCATAATAATGTGCTAATTTATTTGGACATAAGCACTTCTCCAGCATTAACATTATTTACAGAATGGCCGCTCGAAAAACAACCCACCTTCATTCGGACGATGAGCGGTGTATGCGATACCAGAAAAGCGCTTTGTTGTGTACATGCTCCGAGAATACTGTTTTCCTTGTTACTTTTTTCTAGAGACATAATAAAGTTCTTCAGTGGGGTCATCTCATCCACTGTGTCGCGCTTCAAACGTATTTGCTCTTGGAAAAAATATTCGTAGAATAACCATTGCATTCCTCTTCGCTGATCGATGCAATAGAAAAGTCTTATTAAAATGGGTTTGGAATCAGAAAAAAGAAGACAGGATAAAAGATATATATATCTAGCAGACACAATGCTGCTTCACCGTGCCAAACTTTTGGGCCATCCCAGAAGTGTCTTCAATGAGAGAACAACATGTGCTGTTTCTAGTATGCGGTCACGCAATAATAACTGGATACATTAGTGAAATTTCATAAATCTATCCGCATAAAAAACGAAGACTTGCAGAAGTGTGCTTGGGGCGCATTTTAACCGGCTTTAAAAAGTCAAGAAAAGAAAGGCTTGGCGGGAGTCTCAAACTTCGCCTTTAAGGGTAGAGCGCGATAGCATTATGGACCTCTTTTCGTCTTAGGATCTTCAAAAAAACTCGCACAACAATTCGCTTTTTATCACGCGACGCTTCTTTGCACCAAGCAATGTTCTCTTTCACATCACACGATGCTTTTTAAGTCACATAATGTTCTTGTACACATCATAGGACGTTTCATCACATCACAAAATGTTTTATTAGTGCACATATCTCGATAAACACACTCATATGGCCCATCACACCACACAAACACTAGTCATCTTCTGTCTTTGCCATTCATCGCAATCAAAGAGCACGTCTTCCTACTCTACAGCTGACGTTCCTTCACACATGATTTCACAATCATACTTGGCGCTGTCGTCCAGTGTTTCCCATGTTCACTTCACCTCCGACAACCGCACTGCAGTCAATAACTGCGTTAAAACACGTATGTGGCACTGTTGTCGACGTGCATGTTTTCGGGCTGCTCCATGTTCACGTTGGCAGTGCTGGTGTCAGCCAGGCTCTTCTACCGCAGCGACAGCGGCATTGCTTTATAGTCATTAAAGCCACAACCGTAGTATTTGTTGGTGCTGACGGTATATTTTTCATCAAACGCCAAGTCTAAACAGGTATTCTTGTTCGTAGAGATGGCACCATCGGCATTGCCAACTCTTGACGTGCTCGCTTATGTAGTATTCTCGGTGAACTTCTTGCTGACCCTGATGTTTCGATTAAACTCCCAGACGACAATCAATGCCTCTTTCTTGATCCATGGCTGTAGCTCATTGACCACGAGGTCCGCAGCAGCCGTCGTCAGTCGTCCGAAGTGCTATATATGGTTAGTAGTTTTTGATGAAAGGAAATGACGCAGTAACTGTCTCACTTTTACTCGGACACCTCAACCACGCTGCGAAATGATCCCAACACAACAAGTTGCACTACACACACCTTCCCGTAGCCGTATTCTCTTTGGACGAGAAAAAGGTCGGTAGCTTCGACGCCTCCTTTCTCGCAAATAGAAACGCTGGCACTTCTGTCATCGGGACGCTTGTTCGTGGACACACACCGAAAACCATCGACTTCTTATAGTGAAATATTTGAGCGCATTCATCCTCACGAACTGAGAGGAGCCCTCATAATTTTTTAAGCAGTAATACTTTTGACCATTATGATGATTTTATTTTTTGGCGCAAGGGCAGTTTTGGTAAAAGAGCGCCAAGGCGCAATGCAGTTTCGTTAAAAAAGGGTGGAGTATTAAACCCGTTGCACAAGCTTTACACTCCATATAAGCCGAGCACCACGCCAGGGAAAAGCTTCTACGAATTGTATAACCGATGGGTACCTTTCGGCCCTGGGATCAAACCCCGCACCTCCCTCTTGGGAGCCGGATGTTCAAACTACTAGGCCACCGCTGCAGTCAGGAATTCTTACAGCTTCCATCAGACTCATTTGAATCAGTCACATCAGTATCATTTTAGCTACCACCAGTTGTGTAATATCAGACTATCATTCTCCTGAAACCGCTGCTCACAAAAAGTATAAATTTTTGTTGGTGTTGTATCCAGCAGGACAAACTTTCCGAGCCCTCCTTGCAAGAATCGAGCCCGTGTCGGTACAAACCGAGGCTCCTCTTTTTCTAAGCACACCACTAAACTCCTTAGACTACTCGTGTCACCGTGGCGACGACACGCGCCGTGTGTTTTAACTGCCATTTGCATCACCAAGTACGCCACCTTAGAGCTTCTAAATCGGCACAACCGCTGAAAGATGCCGGCATGGAGTGCGCGGGTAACTCCTGCCTGAAAGAAGAAGTGATGCAGCCTACAGCCTGCTGCACTGCAACAAAAAATAACTGCACCTAATTAACAGTATTGCCATCTCTGCTAGCAGACCAAAAGACGAAGGGCATAAATCATTTCCATTGTCCTCACTCTTCACTTTTCATGTTTTCTTTCAACGCCTGGACATATGTGGTGATAGTAGTTGTACTGCCGTACAATGGCCCGGATCATTCCAGATCAAGGAAGCGTCTTCTAGATAGTTCATGACAGCGTGCAGTCGAGTTTGTTCAGGCAGATTCCAGAACTTGATCGCATAAAACGCATTGACGCGTACTATAGGAGCGCTAAGGGATATTGACGTCGAAGCAAATGAGGGCTCGACTATCTCGGCAGTGGCAGTATTATGCCGCCGCTCAAGAAGAGCAGAAAGCCGTGGAACGCGTCCCTGAGGCACAAGAAAGGCGGGCGAGCGCTGCCGCTAATCAGACAGCGAAGGTGCCGAGGGGCGCCGAACGCATTAGCCACGTGTAAGAAGAGAGGCGGCTGATAGCGGCCGTTCGTCAATCGTCGAAAGCAGTTGGGAAGACCGAGCGCACTGCGCAGCTCGAAGAGCAAACGCGGGAGAACTCATTGGCTTCTCAGGCAGCTTTCCCAGCTTTCTCGGACAAAAATTTTGAAAAATAAAAAATGTAAGACACTGTTTCGAAATATTGAAGGTGATGCTCCATTTTTCTGATATTTAAGGAAATTTTTCTTTTAAAGTTTTTCCATCGGTCGCTTCCAAAAGTTAAGTGCCATAGAAAACCAATGGTAACGCTTTTGACGATAGCAAAAACGTAAATAGAAAAAGAAATACATGACTGCCGTCGTTTGATCTGCGGATATATTGATTTATATAGTTAACTTTTACATTATATGATAAAATAGCGTTCATAAACGGGTTCCCGCTCAAAAATGCTTTTGTCCAGAATTGCTGGGTATGAGAGAGCTAACCGTGACGCAGTAAAGGTGTGCGGCTGTTACCAGCGGTGACTCGTCCTGAAACAAGCTACTTCTTTTTAAGAAATCGTTTCGTGCATGCACCGACTATATATTACCTCTCCTCCTATCCTCTTTCTGTCCCTCACCTCTTTCATTTCATTTCTCCATCCTGCCTGCTATTCTTTACTTCCGCTGCCCCAGCTCAGGTGCTTTAGTATCGATGGCAGATGCCGGGGCTAGCAAAAATCTATTCCTTCCTTTTTTATTATTATTTAATAAAACCACTACTACTACTACTACTACTACCGACAGGAGAACGAGGTTGAGTGGGAATTTTGTTGTGTACACCTGCGCGAGTCAGGAATTTCCGAGATAACTGTGTTATCTCCCGGCAGACCAGGATTTTTTATTTTTCCAATTCTTGGCAGGAATTTGACTTGCAAATCATCCAGCTTCCTTTCAGTAAATACTTGAAGAAATAGATGTAATCGAAGGAAATAAATAAAAACATCAAGGCTGTGCAGCGGAAGCCGCTTGGTAAATTTAGGCCGCCGATTTATCAACTATGCCGTTGCACATTTTTTTTACTTGCCACGGTATACTACATTAAGCAAGCATTCAGTTTCTTTCATACTTAGTTCCTTTAATTTTTTCATCCCTCTAGCACAATCAGCGTGGTTGTCATCGTAAATTCAATCTATTCGTAGCTCCACGTAGCCCTGTGAATTAACTGAAGTGGAACTGCATGATAAACAAAAAACAGCCGATACTACCAACGTCGGCCCATAGACGTTCTTTTTTTTTTCTTCATGACGAGCTTTTTGGGGCTGGATAAGGCGTTAGCTGCTTCTCCTGCCGACCAGTCTTGATGTGCGCAGTCATGAAGATTGTCGCTTTTCGGCGCAGTGACGCGGAGAGAACCGAACGTTAGATATTTTTTTAATGATGACCCTCACCTTGACTTCTCTTAATTTTAGTTTCTCAAGTTTCGCACAGAAATAAATACAATATTCTTTTCTTGTTTTTTTGCCTTCAAAGCAATATTCATGGTTGCCCGCGCTCATTCAAGTCTTTCTTTTATTTTATTATCTAACTTAGCTATCTAAAGAACAAGTATCTCTAGATGTTGTCTTCCATCCCCCTTTAAATTTGGAGTTAGCAAGTGGCAAATGAATGAATGATTTATTGAGGCTGGAAGTCAGTTAATTGGTCATTGAGAAAGCGTGTTAACCTGTATTTACGTCATTTAAGTTAATCTGTATGCGACCGAGAAAGTACGCAAATAGGTTACTGAGCTCCCGACGGGATCTATCCATAAGTCAAAAACTCAGTGCGAATGAGAGAATTATTCGGCATGCGACTGAGTGAGTGAGTGAGTGAGTGAGTGAGTGAGTGAGTGAGTGAGTGAGTGAGTGAGTGAGTGAGTGAGTGAGTGAGTGAGTGAGTGAGTGAGTGAGTGAGTGAGTGAGTGAGTGAGTGAGTGAGTGAGTGAGTGAGTGAGTGAGTGAGTGAGTGAGTGAGTGAGTGAGTGAGTGAGTGAGTGAGTGAGTGAGTGAATGAGTGAGTGAGTGAGTGAGTGACTGAGTGAGTGAGTGAGTGAGTGAGTGAGTGAGTGAGCGAGCGAGCGAGCGAGCGAGCGAGCGAGCGAGTGAGTGAGTGAGTAAACGCGGAAGTGAGCATGTAAGTGAGCGGGCGAGAGGGTCACTGAGCGTGCAGATATGCATGTGAGTAGGTCATTGAGTTTGCAAGTGAATGTGTGAGTGGGCCACTGATCATGTACGGGAATATGTTAGAAAGAGGGCAATTAATTACATAACTGACGGACGCGACAAAAGAGTTACAGAGCGTTTATTCGCGGATGACTGCTTATTATGTTCTAAAATTCTACGTCCTCAAGATCAGCTAGCCCTGAATTCAGCCTTAATTACCATCAGTGATCGGTGCGAAAAGTGGAAGATGAAAATAAATTGCGAAAGAACAGTGTGTACGAGAATAACAAGGAAAACAAAAAAAAAACATTGTAGTTTTTTATTTTAAGCTTCGTAGTGAAGTTACTCGCTAACTAGTCCGTTTAAATACTTAGGCTTCACCATATCGCAAGACCAAAACTGGAAAAGTAATCTCTGCAGCTCAGCCGAAAGAAAACTTTGTTTTTTGAGACGGAGATTAAAAACTAGCCCTTCAAATGTTAAAACGACAGCCTGCCTAACCTTAGTACGGCTCATGTTAGAATACGATAGCAATGTAAGGATCCTGAAAACAATCCAGAAGAGGGCAGCATGATTTATCCTTTCAAAATGAAGCACTACGAACCCAGGCACGGCTATAATAGCTAAACTTAACTTGCCGAAACTATCCGAACGACAAACGGTTGCTAGTTTAAAGTATCTCCATATAATGTACACATTTACTTCAATCTAAGCACCGAACGTCATATTAAAAAGGAGGCCATCACGTTCATTCAGAGTCACCGCGATCAAATCATGCCCATAACTGCGAGAACAAACATATATAAATATTTTTTTTTCCACACACGATTGAAGTATGGAACTAATTGTCATCCGAGATTGTAAAAATGAATCCTACAAGCAAATTTGAAAACGTTGTGCTGAATTACCTTGCCGTTGATGACAGTTTTAGCACCCAACTTATCATAATGAATTTATTCTCCTTTGAGTTCTCTTAGAACCATTCTTTATGAATTCGTACATTTATTGCGCACGTTTTTTTCTTTGCAATAGTGATACTGTATTATCAGTGTGCATGATGACACATGTGCTGGCATATATGTTGTGTATTGTGTGCAATATGCATATATCTCTACTATTGCTCATTCGCGTCCTCGCTTGTAGTGTGCAACGGTCTAACCATGTAGAGAAAAAGGAAACGCCCTGTAACGGCCCCATGAGGCAACAGTATCAATAAATAAATGAAACGAGCAATCGAGCCAATGGGCAAATGAGCAAGCCTGCGAGTGAGCCAATGACTGAGTGAAATATTAAGTGAACGAATGGTGATTACGTGAATGAATAAATGTACGAGTTAGTGAACCATAAATCTTCCAGTGTGTAAGTGTATGAGTTACTGAGTGGTTGGTAAATGAAATAGGGAGTGAGTGAATAAATCATTGAGCATGTGTGTAAAAGATATACTAGCTGTTGACCGAAAAAGTAGAAAAACGAGGGAGAGAATTAGTCCGCGGTTGAGTTCGTTAATTCGTCACTGAGGAAATGTGTTATTGTTGAGCGAGTGGGAGACTAAGTGATTAAGTGACGGAGCCAGTAAATGAGAAAGCGAGACAGTGCATTCAGGAATAAGTGAGTGAGTCCGTTAATTGGTCAGAGACGGCGAGTCAGTCGGTAATCGAAAGAGGGATTGAACGAGTCTTTAGCCACGTAAGTGAATAACTATCGCAGTTACGGAGTCATTGAAAAGCGGGTGAGAACGGTTTATTAAAACGGATGACCTAGTTATTGTGTCAGTAAAGTCGTAATAAGGCAGTAATTACTCATTAGCATCCACTCCATCGACGCTACAAAGCAACGGCTTCAAAGCAAAGCAATACGGCTTCCACAAAATTCGTAGTTGGAAAATTAGTCTTGGATCTGGTATCGAACCAGGGACCACCTCCTATCCAGGGCAGTCGATCTACCAACTAAGCTGCCAAGAAGGCGTGTAAATCGTGTGACAAGGGCTTATTCACATAGAACTTAAAGCGGGATCTTGTTAGTGCAGTGTTTAGGAGGATCTCCCAGTGTGAAGAAGACTATTAATGAAAGAATAACTTACCCATTAACGACCAGCCATCCCTTTTATTTACAAATTTATTCCGCCTTGGTGGTTCCTCTTAGCAATGCAGTAAACCATTCCTGCTTCGAGTTGTTGATGAATTGGCTCTCACCCTACCAAGTGCTGGCCGTACTGGTTAGCTTGTTTGGTAGAGCGACTGCCCCAAACAGGTGATGGTTCTGGACTCACTTCCCGCACTGCTGCGAGCTTTAGAGAGAAAGCTGCAATATTTTCGCTTCTATAGCTCAGCCGTCGTAGACATGCATTTCGCAGAGAATGACTTGTGATCTGTAAGCTACGCTCCCCTAGCGCTCACCGAGGGAAAGGAGGAAATCCATTCGTAGTGGAGCCGGAGCGCCTGCCAGTAGAGTAGGAGGGCAGTAGCACTCGCATCCACGTAGCGGTGGCAACACCCTCTTGAGGGTGTTGGTAGTGGCCGCCGGTAGAAAAAGCGGGGATAGGGAAAAGGACGCAGAAACAGGCAGATGGCGCTCGCGTGGCGCTTGCGTTACAGTGCATTTAGCTTGCCTTGAAGCTATTTTAGCGTGTGTGGCACTTCCGTCACCGAAGAGTCGACAGGCGGCGGTGCACTGGCGGCCGGTTGTCAGTCAGTGTAGCTTGGTAGCGGCGAGACACGAACAAAACCAGTCAGCTGCGGTTGAGCGCTTGCCGCTAAGTGGCGCTTATGCGCGTTGCTCTCGCTCAGTGGTTCCCGCTTAAGACAGCGGCTTTATCCTTCGTCCTGTCGAGACAGCCATGGAGGCCATGTCGCAGACTTGCCGAGCATTCGAGTAAAAGCGGGTGAAAACACGATACCGAACAGCGAAAGATCAAGCGTAGGCGCAGTGTGCACGTGAGATGTCAAAATGGGCTAGCTAGATGCCCAACAGCCCATTCGCTTGTGAGACGCCAAACGGGCCTGTGAAATGTCCAATCAGGCAGTCGCATGTGAAACGCCAAAACGGACTCGCCACTCTATTGCCAATTATCTTTAATTAATTAAGGCGCTTAACCGCGAACCTCAGCTCTGGTAATTTTTTTCTTGACCTCCTAAGTTTCTGTAAAGTTACGTAGTTTTCCTTTCCAACCGTATGGCCGCGCTTTGGTAGATGCTAACGAGCCCCATATTATTAACATTTGGACAATGTGTTATCTAATATTAATAGTAGTAATAATATTAAACGCCTTTATATTTTCAGAAAACATGTTTACAACATTAGGACAGGTCTGCCCAAGTCATAAAGGCCTGTAGGGCAGTACCTGACAGCCGCTAGTTGACAGTAGGCAGAGCACCGCTTCAGCATTGTGCTTAGTTTTACGGTTATATATATGTTTTCAACAAATGTAAACTCTTTCTGAAGCTTTTCATTTAGTGTAATAGTTTATTATTATCATGTAACGTAACTACTCACAAACAAATGTTATAACATTATTTTGATGTCACGTGCCACATCCATACGCTGTTGTGCAAGCGTTCGATAAATCACTCAAGCGCACTGCAAAAAGTGAATTCCTCTCTGCATTGGTCCTCAATTGGTATTTATTTTCTGCTTAAAACATACGACTTCGCTTTCAAAACTGAGCTGACCTTAGTGCTCGCACAAATTAAGATAGCAGTTTAAAACTTGTTACGCAGAAGATCTTCGTTGCCCTCTCAGCATAAATGATGGCGAATTTTTTTTTTTTATGGCTTATTCCAATGAGCGATACGGATCAAGTTTTCATGCACTGTGAAACCGAAGAGCGTGTTTCAATGGACTACTTGGAATTAGATCCTGAGTTCTGACTGAACCGCGACGGATATCTTGCTCCTTCGCAGATTCGGAGAGTTCCACTCCATCGCTGATTCCTATACGCCATTGCACGTGTTGATGGTGGCCTCTCGGGGCCCAGCCCGCTTATCACGCAGACAGTGAGGCAGTACATTTCGTTTTGGCCCTGGCACGGAAGAACCAACGCTGGTTCTTCCAACACAGCCAAACCAGAGGAGTGTAGGAACACGAAAATGCCACGACGGATCCATGTCACAACAATAAAGGTTGGTGTGAGTTTTGAAAAAGCGAAGAATATATCTATGAAACTTTCAAAGCCTATAAAACAGTAACTTCGGGCTTGACATGAATGGCTGTTGCATATCGAAGGCCATGACGTCAAAAAATAGAGAAAATAAAATAAAATGAAAATGTGACGTCTTGATATATTTTTGTTGGAGACGTAAAGAATGAAACCCATATCTAAATTGCGATTTTGGAGGATCTCTTCCGTTTTATTCGCATGCAAGTTTTAGCAAAAAAGCAGTCCGCATCATTTCTCTTTTCAGAAATGAACAAACAGTTGTTTTCTATAGTGGGCCCCTCTTATGAACCCTATTATTTCGGACATTTCGTGCTTGAAGAAGGCAGGCAACATGACCCTTCCTTTCGAAAGCAGGTGCTTATGTGAAAGCATGAACTGCTATTTAGTCCTTCCAGATACCATTTGGTACCATCAAAAATCTAACAGGCACAGAAATTCTATAATGGTTTTTTTTTCCT
The DNA here is from genome assembly GCF_052857255.1 of Amblyomma americanum. Taxonomy (NCBI): domain Eukaryota; kingdom Metazoa; phylum Arthropoda; class Arachnida; order Ixodida; family Ixodidae; genus Amblyomma; species Amblyomma americanum. The sequence continues at coordinate 154,245,202 of NC_135499.1, read as the reverse complement.
TATTGCAAATTAGGAAAGCTGAGCTCCGTCGGTTTGCGGCTCATTCGTCACACTGCCCTTCCAGTTATAGTATTTTCACCGTTTTAGCTCTCTCTCGCACTTATAGCTGTTCGGCTGAGTCCACAATGAATCTCTGCGTTACGTTCAACGCGCCGGCGTTTCTACTGCCTACATGGGACATTCTCATAGCGTGCGGCTTAACTATGCCTCATTTATCCACTGGGACTGGGCAATTGCTGGCATGTGGCGTTTTTGCGATAACGAACGTATCAGCAAGTTCCAGACAGCGTCCGCTTAAGGCGAACCGTGCGCAGAAGCTTCGTATAGCAGCAGCTGCTCCAGTCAGACGCCGCTGATGGGTGTCGTTTGAGGTCCCCTCTAATGGTGGTCGTAATCGCTACTGCCCCCTAACCGCAACAGCCGCAGTTAGGCTTCGCTATCGGTGCATCTCGCACGGGTTCCGGCGCTGCCGCCCGGTTCACGACCGTTTACGTGTCGTCCAGCTTTGTATTCCTAACGCCTTCTTCTCTCGCATTAATTTCATTTCGTATAGTTTTACAAGGAGTGGTCTGGGTTTACTTTTACCTTTGTCCTGTCCAGAACAGCTTTACGTACATGTTCATAATACCGGGAAGAGATTTTTCGTCTATTTTTTTTTCGTTTTATTGTGGCCATCCTTTTTTTCTGTCCAGGAGTGTGTCTTGAAGAGAACAAGAGCAAGATCGCGAAAGAAAAAAATAGGAAATTTATATGAAAACTGCAAAAACTTCATCGATCTAAACCTTTTCTATTTAACACTTTGAATTCTTGAAAACAATGTAGGACTCTGTTTTTTTTTTTTCGCTCCATAGTTCGCACTCCGAGTGTGACCAATATTCCTTGTGCATTTTTCCATGCTGGGGTCTTCTTTGATCTCATGAAAGACTAAGAAATTTTGTTTATTTTTCAGAACTCTGCTGTTCGAAATGGCGACTACAGTAGACGACAAAGCAACTGAGAAACAATGTTTGCTATATTCACAGTTTTTTTTTGCCTTTCGTGCTCTCTTGCTACACCCCCCCCCCCCCCCCCTAAACCAACACTCATCCCTATTAAAAGGCATACAGGTGCCATGACCAAAGTTCCAAGACACTGAAGTAACCCGCCGCTCATATTCTGTCAATTTGATGCGCTTTTGATTCCTTCATACGCGATATCGGAAGTCCGCGGGGCGGGAGGATATCTCCTAATTAATATTTGAACTAAATTGAATTAAACTAAATTTGAACTAAACTAGCTATTGGGCGACAAAAACAGTATTCCACTTTCAATAAGGTTTTTTTTTTAGTGTACAGCTTTCATCATTGCCAAAAATGACACCTCGCCGAGCATACTAGGGGTTCGAGGCATTTGACGAAAGCCAACAGCATTAAAAATACACAGTCGTCATCAAATATCGCCAATAATTCCTGTGCCAGCTGAGACTTAGCGTCGTCCTGCAATGACTTTACTCTTGATTGAAGCCTTTAAAAGTACACATACATTGAGTAAAGCAGAAATCTGGGCGAGTTGCTATGTATTCATATCGCCTCAACAGCACAACAAGAACGCGACGAAACGTCAGTTGATGGTCAGCGCTTCTCAGTTGTTTCGTCCCGTCCTTGTTGCTCTCTAGAGGCAATACGAATGCATATACGTCAGTAACATCCGCTGCATCTTAGTGAGCCCGCGGCAGAACGAACAGGCAAAGCAGAATGAATGGACATTGAATTCAATAGCCTTCCGATTATTTATATTTCGATTATTTCTGTAACTCAATGCAAGAATTTTAAAATGACTATGCGGGATGTTCCTCCTAGCACCTACCTTTCTATTTATGCCCTGCGTTATTTCAATACTATGTATGACAACCCTTGTACAATTAGTGCGCAGTAAGCATGATTAGATTTCATTTGATTAAGGAATAAGCAATCCCTAAGAAATGTTCCATTATCCTCGAAAACAAGTTTTCCTGCAAGCACCATATGCAAGAAATCCTTTCATCTAAATAACTCAACCTGGCTGCGAAATGTAAGGGGTAATTCGCGCGCATGGTATCACGAGAAAAAAAGATTTCTGTTTATCGCCCGGGTACCTAATTTTCTTCTCGCCTCTATCATTTTTGCAGATATTTTGAATTTTTGCTAAGAACGGTAGCCTTGGTTGGCACTGCAGTTCATTTTGCGTCTATTTGGAAGGAATTGCTGAGTTCAAAGCTTCATGTTCTCTTTACAATAAGCAAAAGTTCTTCTTAACGTCGTGGTATCTTTTTATTTGTACTTACTCTGCATTTTGTAAAAACTCATTAACGCTGAAATAAAGCCTGTTGAATTCATTACAGTTCTGTGTAATCCAAGAAATGCTGCAGAAATGCTTCCTTTCATCGTTAGTGCTTCTATGATCTGCTACGAGCCATGTGTTACTCAAATTACTGTAAGCGCAAGTCGGTATTGCTTGTATTATTACAGTTGAATTCAGCACAGTTAAGCTAAATATAAACCAACCCAATTTTTAGTAAGAAATTCTCTCTTCTTGACACAGCAGGCTATGTTAAACACTCTATCCACTCCACTGACATAGCGTTAGAAAGCAGCATAAGGGCTATAAACATTTGTCGCAGGCACAATAAGCAGTCCTCGCCATTGCGTTACTGTCTGCAAAAAGATGGCTGTTCGCCACGCACGAATACGTAAAGAAACCCACCCATTTTTTCCTTTGCTCTGGCTTTTTCTTGGCCCGCTGAATATAAACGACAAGGCTCCAGATAACTCTGCACGGCTGGCTTCCATGTGAAATCGGTGGTGCCGTTGGTGTCTGTGAAGGAGCTTGCGAAGACAGCACACGTGTATTTTTCAACCATCGCGTTCCTACTCACCAGATCCCACTTGTTGCGAAAGCAACAAGGCCGCGCGGTGCTTTCAGCCTGTTGCAATCCGAAGCAGACGGACAGCGTCCGGTGTCGGAAACAGAAGAGGGCTGCGGGCCTCCTGGCACGTCCGGAAAGCGGATCACGGGTTTATTTACGGCGTCCGTTTATCTCTGGCCGTCCTTGTGTCATTTTTGTTCAGTAGCGCTTTTGGAAGTATCTCCTTAGAGCGAGCCTGCACAACCGCTTCAGCGGTGTCTTAGGATAACCTGCTTTATATGTCTCAGTCACCGGACTCGCTTGCTGGTCCCCTATTCTTGTATCTCAGGCCTCCCTTCCCTCAAACCTTTTCTTTGCGTCGGCCGGCTCCCGAGTATTTTATGTCCGTCTTCCTTCCAATCTCCCCTCTTCTTCCCTTTCCTAAGAAACGACACTGCGAATTTCGTCAGCCTATTTCAGTGCCTTGTATTTTTTTGAAGAACTAGAAAAACAGTGCTCTGGAAGACGAGACAAGAGAAGGACCAACACCAGCGCTGAGCAACAAACGATTTATTGCTGCAGGTGAGGCAGCATGTAAAGGAAATGGCATGAGTAAAACACACGAAAAAGCATGCGAGAAAAATACCGCACAACCACACAACCCGATTGAAAACACACCGCGTCACTGATTAAGATGCACATGTTCAAAAATGTACCAACCAGCTCGTATTTCTCTGTTCTTGTATTCTTTATACAAGTAAAACTCGTTCATACCCACAGCGAGAATCTTGGCCTCCGATGCGCTGTATTCGTACTCACGTCTTCGATAAACAGAGCACGGTTTAAGCTCGCTGTTCTCGTGACGACCGACACATGTTTAAAATTTGAGCCTCATTTCTCCTTTTATACTCAAATTCTTAAGACCACCACGTTTTCCTCAAGTAAGCGTTGTAGGGCTGCCTTCTGTCGTTAGTGGCTTTCTGCACTGCTTTTTTTCCTTCGATGCTCTTAAGTGGCCCTGCTGCATACTTCTGCCACCATGCAATACCCTTCCCTGCCTCTCCTTGCCTGACCACCAAACCGCAAATTTACTTTTCTGCATTCTGCACACGCTTCATGTTTCACAACTTCAAACACAATTCTACGTACATAACTTCTCGCGTGCTCGTCGTGCTGACGGGTAAATGGACATCTCCCTCGTGTATTTTGCTGAATCGGATTCACGAATATAGAACAGCCAGCTCACGAAAAAGGAACAGTTTCTCGATCTCTAGTGACTCACTCTCGCTGTTTTTTTCACTGCTACGTCTACTCAGTATGTATTGGCGTTTTTCAGATCGTAAACACGCTCATGATTTTCATTTACAACATTCCTAGCGCTGTGACTGACATTTAACACCCAGAAAGAAGTCACCAAGAATGCATTGATTTCTTCTAATGTGAAATAGCGCACGGTACATACTAAGCTGAGTCACCAGGGCCAGCATGAGTTGGTGTCGTTAGTGCGTAATGCGGTACCTTCACACAGAACTTCAAAGAGAAGCTTTGCATCGAGACATCTCTTAAAAAATAAAAAATGATTTTTCCATGGAAAGAAGATTTTTTTGCGTTCTTGAAATCAAAGAGTGCGTAGAATATTATAATTAGCAATGGTGTATGTTGTCACAAGCACCGTCCAGAACACAGCGATATGCATGAAGGAAAAACGCCAGAGTGCCGAATTCCAGCCCCGGACTGATAGGAATTACGAAATTTGTGAAAATGTTTTTTTAGATCTAGTTTGTAGCCCTCTGAGTGGACACTACTTAGTAATTACTCTCTTGATTGAAACGCCTCCACCATGGTTTATTCGCCTAAACAGAGTAAATTGTTGTAATGCCAAATTTTCAGAAAAAATGCTACGATTGCCGAAACAATGCCATGCTTTATGCTTGACTTATATAAAAAAAAAAATTTGTTGTGCCGCTATCGTGGAGCGTAGGCCGGCTCTTGTGCAACTGCAGTGGAAGGCATTCTCGTAAAAGTAAAATGGGGAAACAACCACAAAGAAGAATGATCTCGAAGTGTTCTTAACTAAGAAATCGAATTCTGGTTCGAGAGTCTAACAACTTCTACCTGTCGATCTTCTTCTGAGGCGCTGATATTATGCACAACTGCTTGTACTAGGATATGCGCCAATACTTACCTCAGCGCTGTTCGTCAGCCTTCTCACAGCTACAATTCCTCTTGCCTAACAGTGACGCCATATGCTGCCTTAATTATATAATGCTATTACTTTCAGGGCCTTGCGATGCCGTCAAAGAACCTCAAATTTCTAAACCGGTTCCCCTTGTGACGCATAGGCTGCACCTCGCTCTTAAGCTCTTAAGTTTGGAGCAGAACGCTGTTTTTATAGAATGAGCTAGATGACGACAATGCTTCATAAGCTGTTGTTGTGACACTCCAGGTGCCACAACGCCGTAATGCTTGCGTCGCTTTGATGGCATTTATTTTTCGCCCGGGAAGTTTGCGGAGATAAGGCGGCCGCAGGTGGCACAGGGCAGGTATAATTGGAGGCTTATAACAGAGGTATTTGCCCTGCAGTAGACGTACATTGGGTGATGATGATGATGACGACGATGATGATGACCTTTTGATCCCCTGAACTTGGCGCTACTTTCGCTGGGTCTACGTCTGAAGTTCTCCTACCATGGCGCCACTCTGCCTCCTTTTATGTCTAAACAGTTATCTCGCCACACAGGTCCTCTTAACGACCGGCTCTCAGTTCCTTAGCGGTCTCTTGCGACATGCATGTGAACGCCATAGGCGCAAGAAACCCCCCGTGATGTAGGGCTGCTCGCACTCGGTGTGCGGTCTTGCAAAATCCACGTTCAGGAAATTTCCTCAGCGGCATTTTTTTGTGAAAGAGGCCCAGATTACTTGCGCGTTCCGACTCTAATTGTTTTGACCCCCAGCCTCTAATTGTTTTCACCATTTTCGTGCAACCTTAATTGACGTTTTTTGGAGCTAGAAAATGCTTTCCTTTTCTCTTCAAGCGTGTTTGATTAATATCCGGTTACTTGTGCCGCTTTGCACCAAGGTGGGTCTCAAGATCGTTTAGCCCTGCTTCATGATAATGGTTCTCTTTTCTAAGTAATCCTTTACAGCATCTTCTCCTTGTTCCGGACTTGCTCTCCGCAGCAGGTTGCGTAGGTGGGTCATCTATTCCTGTCCTGCGCAACATTGCTTGCACATCCTCTGTTCTTTGCATCATCTTATAGCTTGCGTACTCTGTTTTTTTTTTTCCTTTTCCGTTCTACCTTCCTGTCTGCTTCCGACTAGAAAGAAGGCATTGTGTTTTCATTTATTTTATTTAAATACTGCAGGCATACAGTGCCCAAGAAAGACAGGCCAGCGCAATAAAAATCATGCTTAAAGAAAATCAAATTAATACATCGCGCAATAATATATTAGCAATTAAAATGACAAATCAAGGCAGACTTGAGCATAACCGACTTCAGTTGAAGAGCAAAAAAAATGGCACGCTAACCGGTAAGGCGTTCGAGTCTGAAATTGTACGTGGGAAAAAGAAAAATTTGTACGTGTTAGTTCGTGCACGAACAGGAGACATGCAAATTCAGTTGTTCCTCACATTTTCCTGTGAGAGCGCATATTTGTTTAGTGTACTTCTTTTGCTTGCAGAAATTCGAAGAACGAATAAAAACTGCGTAGGCAAAGCCCACATTACCACTACAAGTTACGAAAATTAAAACAAGGGCCTTCAAAAAATTAAAGCCAGAGAAAGTGCTTTGAGAGACAACCGGTAAACACAGGTGTGTCTGAAACTCCGCATACTAACTGGCATGGCGAGTAAATGCAAAGACGCACTGCTGTTCCCCTCTAGTACAGCGGCGCATTGCTTCGTTTCCAAATGTACGAGAAGGAGAGGAGTTGGCCTCGTGGTATCTAAGCAGATACGGCCATGCTTCCCAGATTACTACCGGACAGAAGCTGTTGGTGCTACGCTTTCAAAGAGCAATTTCATGAGAGTGAGTCCGCTTCAGGTCGTACTGACATGGCAGTACGTCTGCTGAGCGTTAGCGCTCCATCCTTATTGCCACAGGATACCCATCGCTTTTCCGGTAGGCACAAAATTTCTCCTGCCTTAATGTTCAGAACGATGGATATTTCAACCCACCCCCAGCTGAACAAGTACGACAGCCGTAGTGAGCTTTGACCCAGCCACCCGTGGGAGAATTAAAACCAAATTGAATCAAGTAATATTATCCGTATAATCGTTCTAGTAAAAAATTATACCGAAATAATTTAATTATCAATTGAGCTTTTTAATTATTCGCAGTTTTTGCAGCAAAGTTACTTGGTGCGCTGTTTTACGCTATTTAAGCACTTCAACATGTCAAAAGGATTTGACTGCCTAGTAAATTTGCGTTAACTTCTGAGTGCCGGTGATTGCATTGCAGAAATGAAGGAGGTAATAACAAAGAGTTTTTCAACGTAGTCTTGGCATAGTTCACAGTTGGCTTCCACTGGGAATCAGTTCCGTCCAATACCGCATATAATTTTACTGGAAATCTGGTGTGCGAAGGAGAGATTGGAGAAGGCTGGCAATGGTCTGAGATTTACGGCAAAACCGTGATGCCATTCAGTAATGCGCATAACGAGTAATCAACTATCTAGGGAAGCACTTCCCACTTTCTTTCATGGAATGTGTTGCGTCAAACAACGCCAGTGCCGAACTTTCCGTGGGAAATAAAGCGGCCGTTTCTAGAAAAATTAAGCAACATTTCGCAAATGTTCCACCACTTCTAAACAAATATCCAAAGGAATTTTTTTCATCTAAGAAAGAATGTAAAAATTATTTCTGTAACCTCAACTGAACTCTTACGTGTCACCCTGATTTGATGTATCTTGCCTTGGTTTTAAACTGAATAATTGTCCTTTGACCGCGTGTTTCTATATCATCTCGTGATTTTATTCTTTTTGTCTCACTGTTTGTTTTGTGTATATATACGCTTTTGAGACCTGCTTTATAGCCCATATATTTTTAATGTGACCTTTGATGAGTGCGGTTATCTTTATTTTGTTCATAATCTGCGTCGACTGCTGTCTTGTAAGGTGGCCCCTGGGCCGTCGTCAAGTTGCTTAGTGCAACTTTTAGTCCAGGGGACCATTCAAAGTTTGCGTTTGTACCACTCTGAAAAATAAACGAATTGATTTGAATTGAATTGAAATCGCAATTCTCAGTGGGAGCTTTGTGCCGAGTTATGCGTGTGATGCATTTTGTGATTATGCGCATTTTAGGGCTATTTCTGTTCTATGCCAAGAGACGAAGAATAAAATAAAGTCGACACCACGTTACGCTCCTAATATCATCTCGAGGGACGTCACAAATACTTATTGCCGCCCCGCTTACTGATTGGTACGTCTAACACAGCATCAACACCATCTGCCCTTAGGCTTGTTCCGTGTATTCCAAATGCTGCGAAGTACCCCTACTTCCGTAAATTTCACAAACCCTTCCTTCTGTCAAGCATAAGCCGCCGCCTCGTCGTCTATGTTACAGTGTGTGGGAGCAAGTCGCACATAACGTACGCGTCGAAACTGCCGCGAGCGAATCCCATGCAATCTCTTGGGTGCGTCTCGAACCCGCATTCCGCAAAGCGCCACCTACCAGCCGAGCCGCTTCTTCACTGAGCGTTCGTTTAACCACGTCAGGACCCCGCCTGTAAACAGCTCCCGCTGTAAAAAAAGCTCGTTTGCCGATGTGATGCTGTAGCAAGAGTCAAGTCTCGGCGAATGACGCCGAAACACACATATTTTATAGGACATGAGGTATCAATGTTTCATGTACCAGCACTACGGTTTTTATATTAATAAGTTAGTTAGTTAGTTAGTTAGTTAGTTAGTTAGTTAGTTAGTTAGTTAGTTAGTTAGTTAGTTAGTTAGTTAGTTAGTTAGTTAGTTAGTTAGTTAGTTAGTTAGTTAGTTAGTTAGTTAGTTAGTTAGTTAGTTAGTTAGTTAGTTAGTTAGTTAGTTAGTTAGTTAGTTAGTTAGTTAGTTAGTTAGTTAGTTAGTTAGTTAGTTAGTTAGTTAGTTAGTTAGTTAGTTAGTTAGTTAGTTAGTTAGTTAGTTAGTTAGTTAGTTAGTTAGTTAGTTAGTTAGTTAGTTAGTTAGTTAGTTAGTTAGTTAGTTAGTTAGTTAGTTAGTTAGTTAGTTAGTTAGTTAGTTAGTTAGTTAGTTAGTTAGTTAGTTAGTTAGTTAGTTTTTCTCCCTGTACTCTCTTCTGCGCTGGTTCGCAAATATACAAAGGTGAGTGCCTACGAATAAAGATTGCGCTGTTGCCCGCGCTGTGGTGTTGCTGGTTATCATACCCAGCGGTTCTGGACAAAAACCTCTTTCAAAGGAAGATTAAGAGCGCAATTTTTTTATATATTTTAAGATTTCACTATAACTATCAATATACCCTCAGATTTTTCCTCGGCAGGCTTGAGTTTTTTCTTTTAACGTTCTGCTATCGTCAAATACGTAAAAACATTCCCCATTTGTTCCCTATGGCATTCTTTACTCGATGTGAGAAATGGAAGAGTTTTAAAAGAAAGAGTTTACTACGCATTAAAATATTGGACGATTATCTTCAATATTTTCATAGCAACACCTTACAATATTTCAATGTTTAAAATTTTTGTGCAGAAAGCTGGACTTTTGTCCACGGCTTGCCGCAAGCTACATAAGCACACTTTGTAGCCAACTACATAAAATGAAACTGAGGACTACTCTATACAAATTTCGCTCTTAGTGAATCGATTGTTTGGAACTTCATGGTTACGTCGAAGTCTGGTCGACAGCTAGTGATGCATTTATTGGCGAGAAAATTTAATTCAAGATTGGAACACTTTTCTCCGGCCACCCAAACTCGAACTCGTGAAGTCAAGACTGAGAAGAAATCTGCCATCACTGGAAGTGACAGGCGATGTCCCCTAGGGACATGATTCAGGGACAGGATGAAAACAATGACTAAGAAAAAAAGAGAATATAATCAGGAGACAAGAAAACGAGAGCGCGCTGCAGAAACACGCGGGTTCGATCCCGGCCGCGGCGGTCGAATTTCGATGGAGGCGAAATTCTAGAGGCCCGTGTACTGTGCGATGTCAGTGCACGTTGAAGAACCCCAGGTGGTCGAAATTTCCGGAGCCCTTCACTACGGCGTCTCTTATAGCCTGAGTCGCTTTGGGACGTTAACCCCCCATAAACCAACCAAGAGCGTGCCGCAAAAATAAATAGAGAGCCTGGCAGGATCAATGAAACTTGTTTTTGTTACACATTCTAGGCTTCCATTCTTCAACTCCGTAACTCTTCTCCTCAGTCATCTCCCGCCATTGTCTTCCTTAATCACGATGCATAGCCTCATAGATCTCCATAAAAAAATCGGTCTTGACGTCAAAGCACTTTGTTTGCGAACACGTTCGCTGAAGGCCTCGGAATTTTTTTTTTACTAGCTAAGAAAAAACTTTTTTGATTGAATGTCGCGTCTTCGCGATTACAGTGCAGTAATTTACCGATAGATGTCAACTACAATCTGTACTCAATGAACTTTTAAGCACTGCGCACTCCTAGCGTCCCACTCAGCGTTCCAACACATCCGGAAACACCGAGGGCAAAGCGGCGTATTGTACCGTCCGCCGCAACACTGACAAAGATTGGAACCTGTTCTTGTCACAGATAACCCCAGAGTACACAGAAGCCCTCCTCCCTGTTTATTTTTTTTGTAGCTCTTGAGGTTTGCCAGAGTAAAGTTAAATTTATCTACTACAAAAAGGGCACAATACTAGTCAGTTAGTAATGCGTGCACGCATATTGAAGTTCTTGTTAAAGCTTACGTTGTAAAGATGAAGCAAAAACGCGTACAATGCTGTTCTTCGAAAGAGCAGAACCTCACTTCCTATTTTATTCTTGTCAGTTTAATAATAATAACAATAATTGGTTTTGGAGGGAAAGGAAATGGCGCAGTATCTGTCTCATATATCGTTGGACACCTGAACCGCGCCGTAAGGGAAGGGTAAAGGAGGGAGTGAAAGCAGAAAGGAAGAGAGAGGTGCCGTAGTGGAGGGCTCCGGAATAATTTCGACCACAGTTTAGCACGATCACACATCTTCGTCTTTGCATCTTATAAATGTCATAAGATATGTGTATCTTGAAGCAAAATGGATTGTCACGAAAAAAAAATCTAATGCTTAACCAACCTAACCAAGAGCGATATAAGATGGCGCACGAAATAAACATTATTGCAAATGACTGAGACAGGCGAAACGTCACATATTTAGAACTTAAACTTTTTTCACGTCACAACCCGAAACAATCGAACTCCCTCATGGAAACAGAGCTACTGAATAAAGTTACTAGAACTCACATTAAAGTAGTTTTCATTGCCTGAGGCTTTCCGCTCACATCGTATACTGCGCTTGAGATCTGAAGAAGGAACCCTCGCTCACTGTCGCTATCATATAATCGCACGGGGTGGCGCACTACGTTACGGTTGCCTTTACTCCACCGTGCGAGATTCACTCAACCTGCATTTCACAGAGCGTGTTTTACTTTGAACTTCCTACGGGGTGAAAAGTAGCACTCCTCCTTGTTCGCGGAACAAAACTACGGCTGACTGTGTGTCGCAATCATCGGGTAACGCCCGCGAAATTGCGTTCCCTAACATTGGGTTTCTTCGGACTTAAAGCTTTTCTCGCGCTTTCTTATTTTTTCCTTTTCTGTCTTGCCCTATTTTTTTCTTGCTTTTCTTCAACTATTTTTCTTGGTGCTCTCCTGGTATCTCCGGGCTGAAACATTTTTTACTAAACTTACTACTCTTACTAAGCATACACTTCCTCCTTTCATATCGACCCTTTGGCAAAAGCATGTTGAAATAAGAGCCAAACTAGACGGGGCGCATAAAAGAAGGAAGACGAGCTGGCGCATCACGGGCACTCTCACTCAAGCCGCACTTTTTTCATTTAAGTCTCGTATTTATTTTCACATGCAGAGCATTTAACACGAGCGCACGCCGTTTTCACATCGACGAACGTGGAATCCGAGAATGTGGACCTGCGATGTGTTGACGGTGAAGTCATTGACCTAAAGGACGCTCCCTTCCTTTCCGTTGAAGTCTATGTCATCGCGCCACCCACTGAAGACGTGAGGCCGTGAGGTCTCTGTTACGTGCTGCGTGCTAGCAGTGGCCGGGTGAGGAGCAAGTTGCCAGACTGAGAACGCTCTAGTGGCTCAGCATTCGACAGGAACTGAATAGATGGCACCAATTATGCTTTTGGTGAACGACTCAAGAAACAACTGTAAAAATCCAAAGCCACAGAATGAGTAAACTATCTTTACTTTACTAATCGGAATCCGTAAGCAGTTAAAAAGTTCAAAATAATTTGATCTTCTGACCACTTCGTCAAGACCAGCTCCTTGCTTATGTTAGCGATAGTATCGTTTTTCACTTTATTGCACACGCAGCTTCAAGCGCTAGCTAAAAGTAAGTAGTCAATGTTACTTAAGAAAATGCGCAATTAGATCACCTGTTTTTCTTCTCTCTTTTCTAAGAATATTTCCACTGTAATGTCGGCATTATCACTGCGTCCTGTTAACGGTTCTGTCTTCAAAGGACGACTTTCATTTTGACCGCTATACAAGCACATAAGAATCCACAGAAGCGCTTACAGTGAGCATTTTTCCAAGGGCACACAAGCGATGAAAATCTCTTTTCTGTTAAAAGGCGGGAAAATCCTCAAAGGGATTCTCTTGCCAATATATTTTTTATATACTAGAGTTGAAGCCTCCTAGCCCGGGATATCGGTCGACCTCTGCGTACAGCGGGCAGATAGTGCTCCCGAAGAGGACGCGTTCAACAAAAGCAACTGCGCAGCTACTCTGCTATCAGCCAGAGTGCTGTTTGTCAACTGTCACAAAGCCTACGAAAGAGAGTTTCTTCTGTTCTGATCTAGCTGTCGCCTATTTCTTTCGTCTGGATAGCAGAAAGACAATAAAGTGAACAATAAAGCGTGGCGGTGGAATTTTGGGGAGAAAACAAAGATCAGAATTGGATCGCATCGGCGATATAGAACTCTGCGATTCCAGCATCTGTCAGGCTATTTTGTTACGACGAATTGGCGAAAAGGCTTCTTCGGAATTTTGTTGAAGAGGTGGCAACTTTGCGAAGGAAACAGTGTCGCATGGTTGCCCTTTAGAGGCCTGTTAGATTGCGTAGAGGTTTTAGAAGATTGCTTTCCTGCTCATTTTTTTTAAAATATAGTTGTTTCATTTTTTGCGCAGCAAGCTTAGCTCGTTATTTTCTTTAACACGCTGCAAAAAATTCATCATTCTTTCTCCACGTGAATCTGAAGAGGTGTTCTTAGGGTAGCAGGGCGTCAAAAGAGCAAGTTTATTGTTTTTTACACACTCAGTACGACTAACTAAAACAGCTCAGTTCTGGTCAGAGCATAAACTCAATCTGGAGCGCGCTCACCGCAATCGAGAGGCCCAAAGATGTGGGAGTATGCCTTTTTAATTCGAACAATTTATATGTTCGCTTTTTGGTTCAATGTAGCGAACAATAGACCCTATCAGACTTGCGCGTGGAGGGATTTGATGCTGCACGGCACCATTACACAGCTGTAACGTTCTGCTCCTGAAGCGATACCTCATTTTAACAAAATCAATGACGCGAGTTTGTCACTCCACTAGAAAAATACAAAAGCACTCTTATGTTCTGATACTCTGTTTAAGCGCTCATTCTCAAATTAGAATCCCAGGAAATCGAAAGTTATGTTAAGCCTCATGCTAGGGTGGCGTGTATTTCAGGTGTACTCTCTGGGTCTCCTTGTCGAACTCCTTTGCAACGTATTGGATTCAGTGAAGACGCGTTACGGCACCTTTGGCACAAAAAAACATAACCTTAGTCAGTGTGTCGCTCTTTTTCAATATTTGTTTTACTGGCGCAAGGCTGTGTACAGGAATCCAATATTAGGGAACGAGAGAGAGACACAGGTAAAAAAGGAAAGACACGGCGGTTATGCGGGCTTCTCTGCACCCGTGGAAAAAGGGATAGATTATGTCAACTGAGGACGTCAACAAGGGCATGCGGGTGCAACGGAATAGCAGTGTGGGCTACTGACCTGCATCACTAGCGTGGTTGTGAACACTAGGGTGCTTTACGAACGTAACCAAGGCGTTCGTCAATGTGTCAGACGCTGCGGTACATGACATGTCGATGCTGCGGTACATGACAGATATGTATGTCACAGGAGTGGAAGGGCCTCTTGCGCCACCTCTATACCGACAACACTGTGGTGGCATGCTTTGGAGACGTGTCCTCTGAACCGATGACAGTGTACAGAGGGCTCAAACAAGCTGTCCGGTGTCCCCGCTCCTATACAAGATCTACACAGCTTTGCTGTACCAAGCGCTGCTTAACACGGGGATGGGCTTCACGCTCCATTTTACACAGGACGGACTACTTGACAGCTGGGCACGCCAGATCTGTTTTTTGCTGACGACCCTGTCCAATCAGTCGAGAGCGAAGGGCATTAAGGAGTTTTATCACCGTCTCTGCAGATGCAATGGCCGCGCTTGGACTCCACTTAAATCCCCAGAGGCCGGCTGTGGTATTTCTTGCAAGTCCCATGGACGATGCTCTCGGCGCGACACTGGTGGCGAATAGATACCGCAATCCAATGAGCGCAGTTACCTACAGATTTCACTCAGTACCGAGGAGTGTGGCTGCACGGTATTGGAAGGAAGAGCAGTTGCGACAATATTCGCGAGGGGATAGCTACCCACTGCACTGACGATGTATCTGGGGGCGTAATCGGAAAATGATAGTGCCGAGCTTTGCAAAACGGTACACGAACCCAGCCTGGCTTTTGGTAATGCTCTCATATGTCTGCCCGTTGCAACATGAGCATAGTCATAACGGGGACAGCCGAAGTTACCCGCATATCTCTCGATTGCGACGGTAGAGTTGCCATAGAGACAATTGAATTCCTAGCCTAAGGGCTTGCAGCAAAATCGCGTTTGAAGGCCGTCTCCTCCTCATGTCCGACAAACTCTGGGCGTACCCTGTGTTCCGATACCTGCTCTGACGCAATGGTGATCCCATGTTGAACTGCTTCGCCGCAAATACGAATTCTTCGAGAGGCCCGTCGGAGGCGGCACTGAGCGTAAAACCAAACGTGAAGCGCAGGCTTTAGTTAGGCAGGCCATTAGCATTCAACGGTGCAGGACAAAACATCACTCCAAATGTTCCGCGCCAACAAACAGGCGAACATAAGAGAAATGTATTTTAACATCATTGCTGTGGCAGTGCGCTTCTTTTTTCAAAGCGCATGCAGGAGCACTCCGCTCCCTGGTCTATCGTCGACCCTTTGGCATTGCGCCCGAAGTGCAGGCCGCTTTGCGCAGAACCTGCGAGGAATAGCTGGAGACCGCATAACGCCTGCTGCTCCATTACGATCGATTGTAACCACAAAATTTAGAGGGCGCCACCTTCTCGCGGGCGCTTGGGTTCGGTGGGGTGAAATCCACGGACAACGCGGGAGCAGCATACACCACGCAGGCTCGGCGGAAAGCAATACGACAAAAGCGAGGTGTTCGAAGCACCAGCTTCCTGCTTTCTTTCTTTTGGACGACCGCCAAATATGAAAGGGCAAGCTGAATAGGAACGCAGCAGTATTTAATAAAATATAAAGCTTTAAATATCGCAATAATTTGCTATTAGTGTCGTAGCTATGGCTACTCAGCTCAGGCGTGTTTAATGGATGTCATTTGGTTCGATTCCTACCGCGTGAACATGGGGTTTTGAATGTTATTGTAGGCCAGACAGAACAGAACTTGCTTCATTGTCAGAATGTGTTGTGAAATGGCTTTTCATGCCGGCGGCATAGAGTACAATGCTGAGGCTCGCAACATTTTTATAAAGCTCCTGCCCTTCCTATTACCTCATTTACATCACTGTTACGCTTTACAGTAACACTGTAACACATGATAGCAATGCCGGTGCTTGCGTTCCTTCAAAGCTTTCTTCAAGTTTTCTCAGCGCTAGCCGGCATTAGTTTTTCCTTTTGAACGTTAAGACCATCCAAGAGAGCGTGAAAACACAGGTAGACATTTTCAGCAAGCAGTACAAGTATTTACGTTTACTTTAGTTCGTCCAGAACATCACAAAGTTGCGTTTTGCCCCACATGTAGACTATACTGTTAAATGAACAATCTCTTATTTACGCGATAAGGAAATGCTCCTAAACTTTTCATGAGTTCAATAGTAAATTCTAATAACTTAACCCTCGACGTTAACCTAGGCCGTCTGGTTTGTTGACCTGCACAGTTTTGAAAAATGTTTTGAAATTAGCCGTCATTTAGACAGCTTTATTGTTCAGCAAGGCTCCCTTGGAAATTTTGTTCTCTGCTTAGAAGAGACCAAACTCGTCAACATTAACAAATTTGTAATGGATATGGGGCGAATCATACCATAAAATTCCGGTTAATATTACTGCACATTCAAATCTTAAGGGGTGCTAAGTAGCAAAATTTCATGTTTTGGCATACTCTTTTCTGTTTGCCCAGCCTTTAAAAGTGCAAAAAAAAGAGTATCTGGAATATTTTTTCGTGTTTATTCAAATCCACCGGCTGAACAGAGCAGCTTCAGAATCCCTCTTTTCTCTGCCTCTGATGCATAACTAAAAATATGGCTGATCTTTCCTTACTTGGTGTTTCGTTTATTGGCAAAGAGCAAAACTGCCAGGGGGCCTTTTGCTGTGGCTACTGAAACGTACTGACACTTTCTGTAGCTCTCAGTAGCAACACAGCTGACATTCGATATAGTTGTTTTAGCCAATCATGTGAGGGAAAAAACGACGCAACTTATAATACGGGTCCTTATTTAGGGCACTTGAAAACACGAATCTCCATTGAATACCGTTCGTAGCCATAGTTCTGTGGTGACCACGACGAATTCGGTTTTCTTTGTTTTTTTTTTCTTGTAATCATATGCTGCACTAGCGCTGCGATCACCATGAAAAGAAAAAAGCTTTATGTGCTGTGCGCAGAAGGCAAGCGCAATAATCGTGCTCCTGCTAGAAAATTATGATTTGCCATATTTCGCAAATCATTTCACGCAAAGCAGAACTCGGGCACGCCTTTTGATTGACCCTTTTTTTCTTCTCCTCCGACGCACCTTTCATTTCTTGCTGAGATCGCATGTTGCGCAATGCAATGCGCGCCCCGCAGAGGCTGAACGAGCCGCGTTTTCTCTCTGCCTGAATCCATCTTCGGTTAATTACGGCAATCCTTTCGCTCACGACACGTCGCCAAATGACACCCTGCCTACGCAGCTGTTCGCGCTTCAGTAATCACTGCGCTATGGTACTGTTTGCGCAACTTAGTGCCATTTCCATTCGCGGCATTGATTTCTCCGTCGCCGGAGGTCATTAGGCTAAAAGGAGATTGACCTCGGAACATTTGAAGCGGAACGCTTCTTCGTGTGCTTGTCTCTTTTTCTCCACGCCTGTCACCCGGTGTGACGGAGCCTCCTGGGCGTTGTTACGAGAGAGAGAGAGAGAGAAAGAAATAAAACAATTGCAGGTGGGAGCACCATCCGTAGAAAAGACCAGTGGTAATGAAAACGAGGAGAGCACTTTACTGCGCAAGTATAGGGCGTGATTTTCTCCGACACTACGCGCGACACAGTCAGGTGGCGCCGCCTGAAGAATTTCAGTTGCGAATTCGAGCGCAGCTCTTCGCTTATAATGTAAAACCGTGTTTTAATTTATAGGAATTTTGGCTTATGGGGCCAAAATTCGTCATATGTCATAAAATTCGCCAATTAGTTAGAGGAAAGTGACGTCATTGAACCGGAGCATTGAATTGTCTGGAAGGTAGTGATGTCACAAGACCAGCAGTGACGTCACTTCCTGTAAAGACGTCAACTGCTGCTTATGCTATAACAATGCCAACACATAATGAGATTAGGTGTCTGTGGGATTTTTTTCTGTCCGCGTTTCATTTGACAAAATAGTAAGTGAGGTGACCTCCACAGGTTCATCGTACGTAGGTTTTTAGGCTTCATATTGCGACGAAGAAGACGAAGCTGGCAGTGGCGCGGGGCGGAACGCTCGCACTTGGCCGGAGTTCATTAAAGATCACTTTTTGTCCGTCGTTCATCGCACCTCATTTTTCGGCTGGCCGCGGCCAGAAATCCTGCCTCGACCAGAAATCGCTGGCTGAGAGGGGCCGGATTATGATGGCGACCAATGGGTTCTCGTACTGAACCCACCCAGTTTCTATGCTCTGAATAAATGTTTCTCCTCCTCCTCCTCCTCGGCTGGCCGCCGCGTAAAACAATATTGTCTATTCTGTTAAGATTCTTTTGCATTTTGTAATCAGCGACGCGTCACTCTTCCGCAATGCTCAAAAATAGGTACTAAAAGCATGTCTTTGATAATGCAAGGTGGGCGGTTTGCTTCTTCCCATTCATGTGCGCAGGTTCTCATGAACCAGACATGGATGCCTGAGTGGGCCAGCAAAGAGGCGAAAATGGACATGGTGCAACAACACGGAAGTTTGGAGGCTTATTTTTTTTCCTGTCGTGCCCTCCACGCTCCACTAGTATCAACCAGCCGCCGCTGTGAATCAGTCGTAAAACGCCATGCTCAAGTACGCATGTTTCTTTGGATCTGCAAGTGTAGCTTCTTTCAAAGTGACGAAATGTGATGCCTCGGCCCGTTTCTTTGTTTCTTATTTTTAAGTTTTAAGTTTCACCCAATTCTGAATTACATTGGTGATAGCACAGACAAACCCCGTCTTTACAATCGCTGACGCCGGGTGCAGCTGGGCATATCAATGGCGCCGTCGTCTGCTGCGGTGAGTGGTTCGCTTATCGTGCCGTTTGAAAATTGCCTTCCGTGCATGGCTGTGTAGGCTCTCCAGATTGAACGGCTATATTTTAGAGCAAATGTGCCGCACGCAGCGTCACGTGGAGCTGTACAAAAAGATTGTTTGATTCGGAGAAACACCCAGCTCAATGAGTGCTCAGACGTTGTTTGGAGTAATCCGACATAACATATGCATATATCGAGACGTCTTACAAATATATCAGCTTGGGAATGACGTTGCATAGGCTTCATGTTTTTATTTAAAGTAGTCGCCAGCGTTTAATGCAAAGCCAATTTTATATGCCTCCTCTGAAACGAGAAAATAATACTGAAATATCATTTTCTACTGCACGTACACGTACAAGCGTTCTTAAAATTCACAGCTGTAAGACGTGTATCATACTTTCACATTCTGTTCTAGGATGTACTCGATTTTATTAACGAAGACCAGACCTCATAGGTTATCTATGAAATCAAAAAACTATTCAGAAAAGTTTTGTTTACCTACATATCTAAGGGCCGTACTCCAAGCCGTTACCACCCTTCAGCTACAGCAGCGAAAAAGCATATTGTTTACGTCACGGATCTGGGTTGGCCTCAAGAAAGTCACCGTATGCACAGTTTACACGAACAACTGCAAAGAGGGCGGACTGCTGTATTTTTGATTCCGAAATAATTCGGCCCTTTATAACAGACCAGCTTGACTTCACCTCACTCAAAGCACTTAACACAGGACTCGGTCACCACTCCATCGGAAAAAATATGCCTGCCTGTGAATTTCGTGAGCTTCTATTCATTCAAATGACTTCAGTATGAGATAACTATGTTCTAACACATGTTGTGTCATTAAAATTGAGTTTTTCATCTCGATCTTTTCGACATGCTTCGTGTTTTCTTGTTTTGTCTTATGGTGATCATTTTTCCTTAGCGACACCACCAGATTTCAAAGCTCCTGTAAAGGCTGCACTACAGCAGCAACACGTACTGTGCGGTGAGGCTATAAGCGCTATATTAGGAGAAGATTACTTTTTGGTGTTCGCCATGCCTTACTATCAGCCTCTTCGAGGCGCCGAATGCTGCATCACGATAAAATCTCTTTTTATTTCTGGCTGTGTCATGAGCATAGATTGCAGAAAAGAGCTTTTTCCATGCAGCGCCACTAGGATAAGCACCTATTAATCTTATCCACAGCTTTTGATTCAGCATTATAATATCAACATTAGCATGAAAGCTACTCCAGTCGTCTATTGTGCCTTCATCACCATCATCACTGCCATTTTTACTAGGACCGAATTCATGACTTCTTGTTACTCAAAAATTACGGAGGACACTTAAGACTGCTTACGAGCTTTAAATGTGAAAGCATTGTTGCGATGCTCATTAAAGATTATTTACTTTCTATTGACACGCCTGCTCATTAGCATACGGTCCTAAAGAAACGCATACAGCAGATTCACCTTTATTCTCCACGAAATCTAATTTTTTCCTGTTGTATTTTCGTCCGAATGTAGTGAATGAACAGGCCGACTTTAAACCGGAGTGGCATTTTCTCTTAGTGACTTGCCCAGCCTTACCTCCCGTCTAGTGCGTTGTTTCTCTGTCTTTTTAAGATGTCTTTCATGGCGCTCCCTTAAAGCTTTGTAAATAGTTCATGTAAATAGAATATATTTTCCGTGTAATAAATTCCATGCTGAAAAACAACAAAGCGGCTTTGTGGCCAATGGGCTGCGTGCTCGCATTCTAATCTGAAGGTACTTGGTTCAATGCCCCGCACTTTCGGGAGAGTTTTTTTTCTTTCTATGTATAGACGTCGATATCTTATGGTCTGCTACTGACGTCATGCAAGAGCATGGTTACGTCACTAAGGAATTTTGTTCCATGTAGGGCCACAGACGGCGAACGGCGGGTTTTGTGCTGATTAGAAATGTAATGCCTTCGCATAAAAAGAACCAATGAAGTGGCCCTCTAATAGCTCCCCCCCCCCCCCCCTCCGAAGCCTCTCAACAGCCGAATAACGCCGTGTCATCCGCCGCCTATGCGTACTTCGTACATTTTTTTATAACACAGAATCACGACACCCATTGTTAAGCGTCCCACTAAGAAAGACTCGCCGCCAGATTAACGTTAACCAGATAACACGAATAAGAGGCCACACGTCTGCTTACAACGCTTTTCTTCCTATTAGAATAGCAATCCGACATTCACTGCCTGGCCGTACCGATTAGTCCACAGATGATAAAACATTTCGCTACAAGCCAGACACTGATCTCTCATAAGCTCGACCGTTTCTGCAAGTAATAATGAATCAAGTTTTGCTTATTTTGCTTAGAGTTTGCGTTGTTCAGTCTATATGAAGTTTTGGTTATGATCACTGCCATTTGCTTCACCATTAGTGCTTTTATTTTATTTCCCTCGTCTATATTGTTCTGACCCTTAAGGGCACAGTAAATGAAATAAATGAAATTAAACGAACTTCAAGAATTTGCTCTTTTACGGCCCTCACTACCCTCGGCAGGCTCTTTCCTGCGAAACCGCTCTCAACTGAATGCTCCATTCACGGCTGTCAAATCGCAAAACCATTGTGACGTGGAGATAGAAAGCAGAAAGGAAGAACACTGCACACGACTTCCATTTGTGTCGTCATCAGGCTACTAGACCGTTTTATTCTCTAAAACTAAGCCGCTACATTCACCCTGTCAACACGTTCGTGGTACTTGCAGATTTTTCGCTGATCAACATGTGCAGCATTCAGGCCATGATGCAATCATTGACACAGCCAAGCACATTTTGGCAACTGTTTTATTGAACGAATTGTTTAGGACCAGTCGGATATAAGGCGTTTGCTCGTACCCTTTCTCCGTCCCAGATCCCAAGCGTCATAAAAGGAGGTGATCGCTTTGAGACAGTACGGCCTCGTTTGACGTTGAATAGTCCAAGAAAATGTGATGACAGGAGCTCTTAAAGTTCAAACCCAAAATGACGCCAGTGCATGGAGTAATTTATAGCGTATGTCTAACTGCACCAAGATGCGCTTACGAAAATTAGTTTTGATTTTCTATTAGCATATTGATATTTTTCTAGCGAGTAACCAGGAACTCATGAGAAATACAACACTCATGTGTTTTCCGTAGCATTAGTCGAACAAAAGATTTTCACTTGACTTTTCGCATCTCCTTTTCTTCTTCTGGAGATCTAATAGTTTTTGATTTTGAGCCTTTAATGAACTTCTTGAATAAAGTCTTTAATGTCGACATGAGACGAGAGAATAGGAATCCACAGATATTTCCTGAGGCAAGGAGTCACTTTTGAACAAGAAATTGACTCGTATCGCACCAGTTCACTCTGGCTGCTCGTAGACTCAGATAACTAATTGTTGGAGGGGGGGGGGGGGGTTGATGAGGCACTGACAGCAGCCTAGCTGGGCACGAAAAATTGGCGCAAACGTTAAAAGGCGAAAAAGCAGGCTTACGACATTGTTTTATAATCCACAGATCATTAAAGCACCATCTCTGTCCCAGTAGAGACGGATACATTCTTCGCCAAATGAAAAAGGCTTTGTGGAGTTAGATTGCTCATTAAACTTGTTAGCTGTTCAAAATGAGCATTAATACTTACGATGCGCTTAAATATGTCATGACTCAGGAGTTTAAAAGGTCACTTTAAGGAATAACGTGAGTTCCTTCATTTGCTGTACGGTTAATGGTTTATGTGATGCGTTCTATCAGCGTAGACGACTACTTGAGCAACACTGCTAGCAGTAAACAATTTCTTTCTCCTCAGAGCTGCAGGACATAATGAAAAGGAGGTAAAACGTCACCTGAGATTCTTTTTTTGAGGTCGTCGTAACTTTAATGCTTCCACTTATAACAGATAAGATTGCAAAGTAAGTATAAAAGCGAAGAGAAAATTGCCTCGCGATGTCAGACAAATCGGCATTAGATGGCATCAAGTACATGTGGCTCGAGTTTTTTGTTATGGTTATAGCCTCAACTACAAACGCTGCACGCAACTTGCAAGGCTTACATCAGCTTTTTCAAAAAGCGCTCATGTCCAATATTCTTGGACAAAAATTCTGAATATTGAAAAGTTGTAAGGCATTGTTGTGAAAATATTCAAGGTCATGGTCGGTTCTTCGGATGTGTTAAAAAATCTTTCTTTTAAAGTTTTTCTCTCGCTCGCATCGAGGAGCTAAAACTGCAGTAGGAAACCTTTTGACACTAGCAAAAACGTTAATAGCCAACACATGCAGGCCTGCTGGCGTGTAATCTGCGGATATATCTTTTGTTATAGTGAACTTTTACAATGTACGAAAAAATGGCGTTCATAAGCTCTTTCCCGTTCAGAAATGTTTTTTGTCCAGAGTATTTGGATATGTGCAAATGAAATTTTCCGGCTTTACAAAATACGCAATGCTTCTTATAAAAACTGAGATGTATACATGCAAGACACTCCCTTTATATATGGCCGCATCATTTTGCGCTCCGTATTGTGTGGTCTGGTGGCGTAGTCAGAAGTGCTCCAGCTTACCAATTCAAAGGTCGCGTTTGTTAATGGTTCCTACTATATGCTTCCTTTGTTGACCCATGTTGATTATATTGAACGTAGTCATCAAAATTGACCAGGCGGTCACTTGAATACAGCTTTTTTTAATGACTGTTGTTGTAGCCGAACTATCGTACTCGTTAGGAACTCAGAAGAAATTCGCACTTTAGGTACAAACAAGGAACCAGATTGCCAGTATCTTTAGGACGCGCACAACGAACACAGAAAAAAATTCATAAATAACTCACGAGACACTCTGATGACTCTATTGTGAAAGGGAACACCCACTGATCGCACATATTCAAAAAATTTTCATAATGGTGACTTCTCCCGTTTCATAAAGTGATATACTTTACCGGGCCGCGGTCTATACAAAGCTTTCAATTGGCGCAGAGCGCGCCTTTCATGCGTTCACAAACCTACGAGAAACTTCCGTCGCAGATAAAAGGAATCAAATGCAGAGACTTACGTCGACAAAGTTCGCCGCTGCTTAATATTATATTGTTGATTCTCTTCTCATTTCATTTGTGTATTAAAAATGATGTCCCCGGGAAGCCTTTTTCAAAAAGGCTGACCTCGTTATTAAAATTGCTGCACCACGGCGAGGTGAAGCAAAAGCACGTTGTCACTTTTGTACAGACTCTACCACGAAATCATAAAAGCCTCTTTCTACCTGCAGTTGCGACTAGCGTGAAAATATAATATACTCGCCGTGAAATCTACGTGTCTGTATTTCAGAGCCTCTGCATTTTGTTTTTCTTGTTTTTCTCGCCTCGGTCGGCAAGCTCATTTACGCCAGTGCGGTAGGGGACCGGAAGGTGCCAAACTAAGGCTGTTCTGCGAATTGTGTATTTATCCTTTGCCCTTCGGTGCAAGTTTACCACTACCTTTCTTTCTGTCCAGTGTGACAGACTGCTGGTGGGCGAAAGTAAAACGGGGGCACTTTAATTTTTTCTCTCTGCGCCCATTGAGCATGGGTTACCGGTGATTGACTGAAGGGCATTGTGCGCAACTTTCTAAGCTAGCGTGCCAATGCTCCTGATAGCTGTACCTTAACTTTGTTTGGTGGTTTTGGGGCGTTGAGATAACTTTTTTAATGCTAGTACTGGTAGTGAGCGTCAGGATGATGTTAGATTATCTGGCTTGTTGTATTTATTAAGAAAAACTCAGGAAACAAGGCCAATACATAAACTGCTGTCTATTAGAAAGCCGTTTTTTCTGACAGTTCATGTGCTTGTAATGTCTAGAATTTTTTAATAAAAATTTCTGGAAAGAAATGTCTTTTGTAGCACTTCAAAGAAACATTTTCTTCTTATGAGGCAGTAATCATTTTTTTATGGCGCAATGTCTTAGCAAGCCACAGCTTTCTAAGGTTGAGATATTTGGTGCAATAAAACTAACAACAGTGTGTACGTTTTATAATTTGAAAAAAAATTTCCTTTTTATGGTAAATGTTTAAGGTTAGAATAATTTAGCATTAATATTCATCAATATTTGAATTATACAACAAAAAATTACGTTGCAGCCTAATATTTCAGTTTGAAGCGGGTACTGTAAAATGGTAAATCTTTTCAACTTCATTTTGATTCGTTGCATTCTGATCGGGCAAACACATCGATTGCAGTCAAAAACTACAAATTTAACCCAAGAAAAAGAGTCATTTTTCTTTGTGGTAGATAAAAGGCAAGTGAAAAATTTACATGAAATGTTTATAAGCCTCCCGACCACACAAAATCCAGTATACCAGAGCATACTGTCTCTCCTCACTGTTTGCGCATACTGGAGTGCAAAATTAAGTCCACACCTAAATGTGCTAGCTCTTAAATTTATTTGATAACTGAAATATACCTAAGATCTTAAAATAACTACGTCGATACGAAACACTATGTTTTCGATCTCTAGAAATATGCTACGGTCAACAAATCCTCTGCTAAGGGAACGATGGCGATACAGTCAGACATGTTCTCTCGTCTTAAGTATGAACCTAATCTAGCCTTTTAAGTATGCGCCCATAAAATGTTCATCTTTTCCTACCAATTTGTATTTCATTATTTATCTTTCAACCCTTATAAATTTACTACCTATACTACGCGGCTAAAGTTTTGAACTGTGCTGAAGTTTGTCATTATTTTTTGCCCGGTATTTATTAGGGAATCCTTCTGAACGGCCTAATTCCTTGACGCTTTGGGTGGTGACTCCCTCATTATTTAAAAAAAACGCATATGTATTAAATAATAAGAATAATATAAATGCAACATTTTCAATAGCCCTAACATATCAATGCTGTCCTTGCCAACCAACTAGTCTCATCGACTGCAAGCCACAGGGCATGCTACGTGTACCTTTTTCACAGGCTCATATCGGATCCAACCATCTCCAGTCATTCGTACAGTATAATGAAGGCAGTGCTTGGCAGGCGCCTGTCCTTTGAGTTCTAACATGCAGCTTTGAGACCGTGTTATCTAACTGCGCAATACTTCGTCCTGGGTGTATGAACAAGATGGGTACCACAGCCTATCATATCATTTTCTGGGCGGTACAACACCAATCTTAGTGCTTGGTGGTTATAATATTCCGCGATAAACAGGTTATCCGATAACGCTGTTAGTCGCAGCAGCCGCATTTTTATGAGTTCCTAAGCCCATTTAAGAGTCGTTGACGCTCGAAGTTAGTTTATAACTCTAAATACGCTTTCTCCGGGCGTAGCTTTTTCGCTTACAATTCTATCAATAAGTATTTTTTATGCATTGCTTAAAAAACTGCGTGCACCAACATTTTGCAGATAAAATCTTCTTACATTGATTGACGCCTTTAAATGATTATCAAGACGTTTTCAAGCTTCCATTTCATTCTGTGTTCACTTAATTCATAAAGGTGATTCATTCATTTCATTTGACTTCCATTTCGAGTGCGTGCATCCACTGGTATCTTGCATAAAGTGAACACTGTGATGGGGTATGGTACTACAGTTTACAACTTTCCTGTCTAAAAAATGCAATCAAGAATTAGCAAGTATTCTCCCTCAGTCGGAAGCCAGTTAAGTCATTCGACATACTGCTTAAAAATAATTGAGAGACGTCCCGCTGGCTAAACAAGCCAGTTCTCCCTGGAGCATCTAAGTGGTACTTTTAATAATAATAATCCTCTGCATTCACTTGTCTAACTGGCGAAAATGAGTTGAAAGGCATTCATTCAAATTTGTGCTTCTGTTTTGCCGGTTTTTCGCCGCCACTAGACTTACAAATTCGGGGCATTGGCCACGATCAAAGTTTTGTTTTCGCCAAAAGCACTGTAGAACACAACAGGTTATTATTTGTTTAAGCAAACCAAACAGGAATGGTATCAGTGCAGAGTTTGCCTTTCCTGCAAGCTCTCAGAGGTAATAACAAATCACATGGTGACGAAATCACAGCGAAATGGCTGAAAAGAAATCACGAAGTTCCTTGCACACGACGCTAAGAACACGGTAAATTGTGCACTCCAATATTCCCCGTCTCTCCCCTTGTCAATCCTTTCAAACACTGAGAATAAACGCACTTGGTCTTTTAAAATTTGCTCATATCACAGTCCGCACTCTCGTAGGGCAGATGGCATGGCGAGCTTCCAGTGATTGGCCACAATCCCAGAGAGACAACACGCAGCAATGGTAGTCGTTTAGCAACAGTTAAGCATATAAGTTGGTTACTTCCCCATTCAATGCCATGTTTCAACTACTGACAGCTTTCTCGTGGATATGTGTCATTCTCCCTACGTCGTATTGTCATGACGAACAGCATAGCAACAAGCGCAAGAAGATAGGCTTCGCTAGACCGACTAATTTCTCAAATCAGTGTAAGGCGCCCCGTCGCAGCCTCAGGGAGTAGATATCCGCGTGGCCAGACGAACTGCGCAGAAAAAATATGAGCGGTAGGCTTCATCAAAGTGTCCGTTGTCAGGTGGCACACCTCGCGAAACAGGATGCAAGACCCAACCTGCAAGAACGACATCGTCACAAGGGTTGCACGCCGCGGCGATGTACCGGGGACTCCCCTTGGATGGCGAGCAACGTGCTAGAAGCGGCGCCACTGCACAGACCCGAGCCCAGGCGCGCCCGCGTTCATCGCTCCGAACCCACACTGCGCTTCGGGCGTGGCAGACGCGTCTGTTTGCTTCGGCGGCAGCGCGGCGCCACGAAGGATCGCTCAATGATGATAGCTCTACTCCTAGGCGCGCCATCTCTCGGCACTCAGTGACGCCAATCTTACGTCTCTCGCTGTTCTCGGCGACAGGTCAGTGAAGTAAGTGCAAACCCAAACCTTATTACAAGCCGCAAAATTCGAATGTGAGCCTCTTCCACTTTCGCAATGTTTAATAATTTCATTGGGAAAGCTGTTACCTACTGATGTAGGATTTCAACGCCTGAAAATTTGCCCATTCCCATCGCTCACTGGAGCGATGGGTGGAGTGCATATCGCAGGTTCGCTCAGATCTTGAAAGGCAGTTTACCGATATCCCTCAGTATAAAAGCATACAACAGCCGTATCTTACAGGTACCCACCTATGGGGCAGAAACGTGGAGGCTAACGAAAAGGGTTCAGATAATGTTTAGGGGAATCCCTGAAGGTGAAGTAGTTTTGTAACAAGGAAGTAATTACAAATTTGCATCCACCCAAGCGCAGCCGTGCGGCTGCAAAAGAAAGCTATGCAACCTTCTCAGAAACTTCGTAGTTAAAGAGAAATTCGTCCTGATATGGGGTCCTGGGCCTTAAACATTTGACCAGCACTGTTCCCACTTTGAGTTATTGATCAATTCGCTCTCGCCCTACCATAAGCTAGTCGTCCCGCTCAGCTCAGTTGGTAGAGTGACTACTTCGGTGAAGCAGCGGTCCTGGGTTTGAACCCCGGACCAGGACGAATTTTTCTTTAACTACGGAGTTCTTGAGAAAGCTGCACAGCTTTCCTTTGTTGCCGTGTGGCTCCGCTTGGGTGGATGAAAATGAGTTATTACTCCATTATTAGAAAAATGATAGGTGTAACGTAAAGAGACCAGAAGAGAACAGAGTGGGTGAGGGAATAAACGCGGGTTAATGACGTCCTAGTGGAGATAAAGAGGAAAGAATAGGTTTGCGCAAGGCATGTAATGCAAAGGCACGATAACTTCTGGTCCTTAACACCGATAACGGAGTGTATTCCAAAAGAAGGCGAGCGTAGCAGTGGGTTGCAGAAGGTTAGGTGGGCGGATAAGATTAAGAAGTTTGCCGGAATACAGAGGCCGTAGCTGGCAAAGGACAGGGTTAATTGGAGAGACATGTCAGAGGCCTTTGCACTGCAGTGGGTGTAGTCAGGCTGATGACGGTGATGATCGCTGACTGCCAACTAATGCGCCAAAGCAACAATGCGCATGAAATGCCTGAGGTAAATGGGGATATGTGATAGAACAAAAACTCACAATCTTCCAAACAAAATCAATGTTTGGCTTGCTGCGTACATTAGGGAACGAAGATGAAAAGGAGAATCTTGTGGTAAACTCCTAAGACGCAGGAAGTAAAGCTTATACCCGGAAAAACTCGACACTGCAGCTACGGCAGCACACCCAGCGCGTCGCATTTCCTGGGTACTCAAGTTATCAAGACATATGTAAGGCCAGAGGCTAGAGTGGGCCCAGTGCAGGAATCTGCTGACGAAGAGGTAGATGGTTGTTCCTGGGCCTGCGCCCACTCATTCCGTGCTGATCTGCTGCAATTAAAATCATAACACGATACGTGCCTTCAGGCATTGTCCTCGGGCTTTTGGTGATATCAGGGAAGTTTCTAGCGCGGAAGTAGACATCTAAGCCTGTGCGAAATCATGTTTCAATGTAATAGAAGGCTGCTGCAAGGTTACCAAGTTAAGCGCACATAGAGCATGGATCCGGATGACGTAGAACGCACTATCACTAATATCTATGCGCACGTATAAAGCATTCTGTGTTCTTTGTAGGGACACAAAGTATTATGCGCTCTCTGCAACCCCCATAAAATGCATACTGCTGCATCCGGCGTCAAAAACTTTATTCAGCTTTCATTGATAGGCCGTACACTACCAGATGTAAATATCCTTCTTGTACGGCCTCTTTAACTACACTTTCCTGTTAAAACTGAATCAAACTAAAAGGAATTGGTAGCGTTGCCCAGAAGCCGAAGAATACTCAGCGTTAAAATCAGCCAACGCAGCCTCCCCTTTCAATCAACACCTTTTGACACTTGTTTCTTTTTGTTGTCATATTTCTCTTTTCTTACCAGGTGTCGTTTTCACCAGTCATGAATGAGAGGAATTATCACCACAGAAAAATAATACGAAGTCAT
Organism: Amblyomma americanum; assembly: GCF_052857255.1. Taxonomy (NCBI): domain Eukaryota; kingdom Metazoa; phylum Arthropoda; class Arachnida; order Ixodida; family Ixodidae; genus Amblyomma; species Amblyomma americanum. The sequence goes on along the minus strand of NC_135499.1, from coordinate 154,215,560 downwards.
TGGTCAGCTATCTCTCAATATGGAAAATCAATCAACGGGACAGTTTTGTTTACTTATTCATATGCTCAGTTTTACTGTATTGCTTTGTATTTAATGTAACATTTATCATCCGATATGCTGCAATGCAGTGTTATGTCATTCCTTCATTACGAGAAGAAAAGTCTCTTTATAAAGCGATGAAAATAACCGCTCTCCTAAGGCGAACAAGATCACATGTGATCGATCCTAAATAGGAACAAAGATATTATTGGCTCATTCAAGATGATGCTCGGCGTCTGCTTAGACAGTAAAGAAAATAATCTGTCCCCAAACGCAAGTGTACTTACATATGAACGTTGCTGTAAGCACTACATTATTATTTGTTTGGGTTAGTTTCATGGCGTTTAAAGTCTCAAAACCACTCAGGTTATGAGAGAACAAGTTATTAGTGGTTATTTCAGGACAATGCGCTTTATAAGACAAACGTTCCGTTCAGCGCTGTGGTCGTGCGCTCGAGTTTTTGCTCGTCATGTGCTGTGAAACTAGCAAATTTCCGTCGTAAAGTTCGTAAAGTGTATGATCGGGTTTAGCTGCAGTAATATTTAAACGGCGTTAATATTTAATTGAGTTATTTTCAAGCCTTTCTGAAAGACATCATGCAAATTGACTTTCTACCAAACTAGTGTTCGTCTCATTACTTATTGTTTTTGCAGTACATTCAGGAATGATGCAGTTGGAGTGCCTTTGATAAAGGGCGCATACTTGAAAAGCGGGGGGGGGGGGGGGGGGGGGGTATTAACAGCATGCAAGAGAAAAAATATAGTTCAATGAGCGTGTTGCCCGCCTTGAAATAAAAAAAAAATCCGTCATTCGATTTTCCTCTTCGTGAGGGGCCTATGGGTTTGTGTTTTTTTCCTTACCCAGTGGAAATCGACAGACCAGTTTGAGAAGGATTCTTATGAGGAACTCGGTACCAGAGCCGTCTTGAGTGGCGAACTGCAGTCGGCAGTAGATTTGCAATAATGAGCGCGAGTTTAGCCCACATACACAAAATTAGAGCGTCACGAGCGTACGTTTGTTATCTGTTAGTTGCGTTGCGGCGACCGAGTATTAACAGGGTGAAACCACAAGTAAGGACCAGAAATTTTTCATAACATATCTCGCAGGCCACAAAACGCAGTTTTCGTTTAGCGTGTCTCCATTTTTTTTCTGCAATCACTGATTGAAGTTTTGCATCAACGGGTTTCATTATCTATCCGCTGGTACACGAAACAAAATGGCCGTTCATAACGTCTCCTTCCATCAAGTTTGCGTACGTGTTTCTCAATGTGGAATTTTCAGTCTTTAAATTTGTTGCCGGTTTCTGCATGCGTGAGTAACACAGATGGGCGACACGTTTTAATCAAGAGATAATCAGAACAGCATGTGAGATATCTCAACTCAGAGTCGTCTCTCTCAGGCGCCCTCAGCAGGGAAACTATCGATAAGCTCATCAAAGAAGACAGGAAGGTTACATGGAATGAGAAAGTGATAATCCTTTAAATCTGGCACTACGCAGTATTTGCACTGCGTAGTGCAATTGAAAGTTAGACTATGGGACATTCCGTGCCTGTTGTGTGCCACGCTTGTCGATCTGATGGCATGAAGCTAGCCTGACATCATTGCTTCAGAAGTCGTCCAGATATATAGACCCGCAAGAGGCAATTGTTTGCTCGGTGATGTGACATTTTACGAAAGCTGATTTTTGTTTACTCTAAGCCCGTAACGAAACGGAAAACAATGCAATGGCATCCCTGAAACTATGTGTTAAGAACCAACGCCAAGAGCATTCTGCCAGCTGCCGAAATTTGGAGCATGGTCTTTCGAGTCAGTTAATGTCTATTAACCACTGAGAGCCCTGAATGGTCTTAGTCACATCGAGACTATGCGCAAGCTGCGTCGTGCACTGCCTAACAAGCGAATTGAAGAAAAATCACGTTGGACCACGACGGTGCGCGCCATCATACAGCTCGCCTGAAAGAGAAAGGAAACTGAAGGAACAGGATGCGAATATTTGAAACACCTTCCCTACGGCGCATATCTGAATGCTTCAGCGATCGTTCATTTAGGACGTGCACAAGGCGACATGGGACAGCAGGGGTATGAGGCACCAGAGGCGATCCAGGCAGCATTGGGTCACAGTGTCCACAAGGCTGGAACGGAGTACTGCCGAAGGAGATTTTCAACTTTTCGTATAGCCAGTAACAGTGCGTACGGAGATGCTAATTGTTATAAATATTTTTTCTTTCTACTACAACTGAGCCGTGGAATGAGTTGGATGAATCTCTGCAGAAATCTTCAGCCAACCCACTAATTTATCAATTGCCTAATTATGTGAAAAGTAAAAATTTTTGCATTTTTCTATGTTATCAAGTGTTGTAGATTGCTAAACGCGAGCATCATTGTATTTCTGCTAGTTCATCTGACTACTGGTATGAATACCAGGCAATGTGTACTAGGCAATGTCTCAGACATAAGATTCCAGTATTTGCAAATAATACAACTTTTTGCGCGCGTGCGTGAGTGCGTGCTTAACACGGGCTACTACTGTGAGACATGACCTATAGCTGCTCTTTAACAATACGTGCAGCAGCATGCGACCAGCTAAAACAGAAAACAGGAAGGGAAAACAGCTTAAATCAGGAAAACAATTGTTTCGTCAAGGTAAACGAATTGTGTAACCAAGCATACGTTTGGAAATCATTGCGCACGCTCAATACACGACATGAAAAGAGCATTGTTCCCAAAACTATGAAGTCCCAACTCGCCCAAAATGCAATGCTTGTAACCAAACATCTCTAGGCTGTGGCCTGCTCTTTACTGAGTGCTCGAGTTTCGCCAATGGTTGCTTCGTGCTCTTTTTTTTTCCTGCGTTAAAGCACCTGTGAAGGTGAATTGATGCTTCTGATAGCAACTTCACGGTCTTCCTGGGAACAACGCTCGCTGTTCAGATCCGCAAGAACTGTGACATGCATACACTGCCATGCCATCTCGATTAGGCCGGTAGGCACTCTAACGCAAACCGACAGTAGTTACCCAGCGACAATGCCACGGCACATGTCTCGCTCCGTGTTGGCTCTCGCACTAATCCCTTCTTTGCGCTCCCATTTACAATCTCGCGTTCTTAACCAGCACGGTTCCAACAGCTAATGTATGCTTCGTGCATAATGAAATGTTTACCTCCAGGGCCATCGTCGTGGGGCAGAGCCTCGAGGCTGTCGGAAGCGCAGCTGAGAAAATGCATGAAAAATGGACGTGGCCAATTCAGAGCGGGGCTCGGAGCAGGACCACCGGTGCCTCTCTTGTTCTTTCGCGGAGCTGTTTGACGCAGCGAGCGGAACTGTAGGGGACAGACTGTGCGGCGCGTGGCAGCATCTAGCCTAATCTAAGCACTCCCCGCTAGAAGCACGCATTCATTTGCATAAGCGTGAACACGTGCCAAGCCAAACAGAGCGTTCTTCTTTGCAACATTAAATCGGGTCTGAGGTTGTCTGCCTCGCGACGTGGACCACTGCAGGGATTGCTCGAACATCAACCGAACACGAGGGTCCTGACGCCTCCACTTTCTCGCCACTTCTTCTCTCATCATCGAGCGAATGGCTGGCTAGCTTTCTGATCAAAAACGGACGTCTCGTGGCCGCAGACGACAGGCTCTTCAACGAGCCTTTTAATATATGGACGGAGATGACCTTTCTTCTGTAAACTTCATTCTCTCTTTGTTTTATTTTGGACGTGACAGTGACCCCAGCGACATCAAGGCCAGATCTGCCTCCCGTCGCTCCGAAACATATTTTACCCACGCGGCACATGCTTTCGTTTCGGAACACGTACAAGTGCGGGCAAAAATAAAAAATTGTAGCGGACACTTAAGCTCTGCCTCAACGGTATGACGCGATAGCGGCAATGGTTTAATGCTCATATATGGTTAATTAATCACTGTCGACTTTCATAGAAAACTGGGAGTCCTCATGCCCCTCCTGGCGCACTGGTGAATCGGTGAAGTGATGCGCCACTGTCCTGCAATGGCAGCTGCTGCCGCAGGTGGGGCTTGTGAGACCCAGATTGCTCTTCCGGAGCAACCGCTCACGACTGATCGTTAATTGAGCTGCCACCCGCCACGGTAGTCAGTCTGCTCACTATCCGTTGAGCAGGTTGTTATGACGCCGTAAGGTCACGTGTTTCTCCGGAGATTGCTTCTCAGGGGATTTTTCTCACACACGGCCGACGCCTAAGACGACGGATTTTCAGCATAATGGGAGCCTTAACGCTGTCGCGTTCAAACGGAGCACGCTATTGACTTCAAACATTTTCCCACGCGTTGCATGTCGTGGTTTGTGTTGTGTTTTGTGTAGGCTGGTAGCCGACGCTAGTCCGGTTTCTCGCGGAGAAACAATGTTGCTTTAGTACGATAGGGAAGGAGTTATTCAGATTAGGACAAAATAGCTTGCTTCGTTTATTTATGTCCGCATCCGAGCTTCCTGCTTCGTAAGATAGCAGACAAATGTCAGCACATTTTTTTTTTCTATTCTTCTTCTAGCGCTATTTAGTCCGTTGCCTCACTCAACAGGAAGAAACTAGACTATACGCGGTGATCAAAATTAAGCTTTACAGATCTCTTAAAATTAGGCGCTTAAAGGTACGTAAAATGCACTTCTTCAGATAGGTTATGAGACCAGGGGACACAGAGTGAGATGATAATGGTTACTGTCAGGCGCATAACTAGCTAAAATCGATCAGTGCATGTTTATACTGGAAGCTTAGAGGCACTGCACAGTTTCGTTTGGTAGAATTATCTCAGCACCCATGTGTTCCGCAATATTCGCGTACGTATTCGTGTCATGCCCGAATAGCGTAGAGATAGCGGTGAAGGTGAGCACTGGTTCCCTTTACTTTAGGCTATCAAAATAGAAACGCCCGCCGCAACACTTTCGTTCAATGCGTAATTATGCGAAATCAATGGAAACCTTGCGGGCGAATACTTCAGAGCATGCGTGCTCTAGAAGGAATTTTACCAAATAGAGTGGTCTAGAAATGCGACCTCGTCAGTGTTTCCACTGTAAACGATCACGCTAGCCGAAGTGGCGAGTAAGTTCATTCATATATTTCAGTTAATGATGTGCCTTGTGATGGCGATTACTATCTAATGTTGTGCCCTCCCCCCCCCCCCCCCCCCCCTTAGCCGCGTAACTTGAGTGCAGAGGTGATTTGCACGTACCTCTCAGTGCCTAAATTTAAGAAATTTCTAAATCGAAGTTGTAAGAATTGTGTAAACGCGTGCGGTACTGCGCTGTCTAAAGCAACCTTTAAATAGATAAAATTCCCCACAGTCCTTCACTCGAATGCTCACCGGCGTGTGCCAGACAACTGGCCAGTGGCTGTACACTGATTCTAGTATAGTTCTGTTATTAAAGGTTGACGTACGAATTACCTATTTCTCACTTGGTATTTGTTCTTTCGGGGTCGTTATTCCTGCACATACCTTGGCACAGCAAGCAAAAAACTTAGATGTGAGTTTAGACCCGGCAGTGTTGACGCTCAAAAATCAAAACTTCAAGAATCTCTTTTGTATGTGTCTGCTCGCGTGCATGCGTGCGCGGAAAATTGCGAAAATAACGCCACGTGCTTAGCACCGCGCGGCCTCCGCACTTAGTCAAAATGACGACGAAGCGGCGGTTGGCTCGAGAGGCACGTTCGGGCTAGACACGGCTCTGGGAATAAATGGACCGGCCTTATTCTACCTGCACGGCTCTCCTTGGGTCGTGACAATACCTTCAGTTGGTTTAATCATTGAATTTTCTAAAGATAGTCACACTGTGTCTTGCAGCATTTTCCTGACACAGTATAGCTCTGCTGGCTTCATTGGTCTACTTTAAGGGGACAACGCTTTTCTGCTAATCAATCAATAAAATATCTTCCCTGAGAGTCGTATACTCGAATACATGACTAAAGCACTTGGCAAAACCGTAGCCAACTGCCGGTCGCTTGAGGACCGCGCTGCGACTCCTCACAAAACGCTGCATAACCCACGATGAGACAATGCACTGTCAACAACTACTCCGAAGGTTTAAAGCTGCGCACCTTGTCTTTTGAACTTACCTTCTGTTACACTGTATTAAACTCGCAGCACCTCTGCGCGGGTTAGAAAGAAGAGAGGGTTGGTGGTGTATAAGACGCGTCAGCTTCATCGTTCTTGCGTAATAGATGCAAGAGTAATAGCCACCTCAAGATGTTGCCTAATTATTTGGGGCATGGTGTCTTCCGCAGGGCTTGAAGCACTACTGCGTCAATTTCGCTCAGAGCGGCTGGTTATACCAGCAATTTGTATGAACCTCTTGTAGGCTATAGCCAGCACGCGACCGTTGCAACATCGCAAAAGCTCGATCCTTTTTTTTACAGACATAGACTCTTTTGAAGAGCGCGCAATCACAGTGCAGGTATGCCGGTTTTCTAGAAGGCCTACTTCGCAAGATTACCTTTTTTGGCTTTTAAGCACAGCTTAGGCCCGTTTCCACAAAACTTCAAGGCGAGAGCTGCACGCGCAGTAAATAGCGCGGCACCTTTGGAACGCATGAAAGGTTCGTCCAACTCTTGTGGCCCTGTGATCGCTGCGCACTCTTCATCGGTCGCCTCTTGAGTGTGATTTGCGCAGAGGAATAAACAAAATCCGAAGGAATTCGATAGCGCTATTCGCATTTCCACGCACGATGCACTAAAGATCAACGACCCTCTAGTTTTATTGCTCTGGTTTGATTTTACTGTTTCCCCTTTTATACGATCTCTGTGCGCGTCCTCCTTTCAGGCACTTTCACTCCTCACCAGATGCAGCCATCGATGCACGACGAGTCTTTATGAGCTATTTTTGGGATAGCTTCGAGTGTCTTCATAAATTGGGCGTATATATAAAGGAATTGCACCTTATATACTCATCCACTGGTTGCTTCACCGCGTCGCTACTCTTTTTTTGCCTGAGTCGCTTTGGGACGTTAAACTCCCATAAACCAAACCGAACCTTTTTTTGCTTCTTGTCTACTGCGTTGCGGAAGCCTGAGAAGAAGCAAGTCGAAGCGTGCCTTTACGTAGTCGTAAAGGAGCTTGGTTGGCCAACTATTTTTTGTCGAGTTCCATGGTCTATTAAGAACTCAGGCCGCTGGAAAGCCAGGGGTGCAGCGCAAGAGACACCTGCTATTTCTCCTGTGAGAAATGTGGGAAGATCCGTTTCGACGAAACCGATTTTAGCGCATTTTCACATCCTGGAGACGTCGCTGCTGGATCTATTTCTTAACCATCAGCGCCGGTGTGGTGCTGTCTGCTCTGCGTTATGTCCTGCGTTTCGGGCGATGTGATTCCCGATATATAGAGGGTTTCTATGTCTTTCTTGGTACAGTTTGGCAGAGGCTAGAAACACGATAGCCATCTTCGTTTCGCAAGGCAGGTTCGAAGCTCTGGTAATGATGAGGGCGCGCAAAGCTGCCACTTTTTGTCTCACTTTTTGCGCCGATTGAACCAGGCTATCATCTCGATGCGTCAATTTTGCCGCGTCTCGCCACCGTACCGAGTGGCGCCAAAGTCAGAAGCTGTATGACATGGCTCGTCGCTTTCTGGAAGTATTGAACACACGAATGCTGGTAAGTCTGGCACCATGCTACTTTCAGGGCCGCTGTTGTCGTAACCGGCTCTCGAAGCTCTCTTCAATCATTTTGGAAAAGAAAACGCTAGCGGCGCATCACAGTATGGATACATCTCTAAAAGAATTTAGCGTCTGGGAATCATCTATCCTGGATATCAAGCTCGTCTCGCCGAAGGAATAATCTGCAAATGCGTATGCAACTCACACTCAAAATGACTGAAATGAAAGTAAAAACAGCAATTTACATTCCCGGGTTCGAACCCGACCGCGGCGGCTGCGTTTTTATGGAGGAAAAACGCTAAGGCGCCCGTGTGCTGTGCGATGTCAGTGCACGTTAAAGATCCCCAGGTGGTCGAAATTATTCCGGAGCCCTCCACTACGGCACCTCTCTCTTCCTTCCTTCTTTCACTCCCTCCTTTACCCTTCCCTTACGGCGCGGTTCAGGTGTCCAACGATATATGAGACAGATACTGCGCCATTTCCTTTCCCCTCAAAACCAATTATTATATAATTTACATTCTCTCTATGAGTTGCGTATTCTCCTGTTTCAAAAAGAGGTTCCGGAATAATATTCTTTTTAGCTCAGAAAAATGAGCGTACGCAAATCTGCAATCTTCTCGGACAAAAACATCGTGTTCACGCCGCGCACGTAGGCTCTGAACTCGGTCGGTCCATTACAGTTTTTTATTCATTTCTTTTTGCAGCTCCCTATAATGATTTACCCCGTGCATAACATAGACGTTCACATGGCACCATTTCTGCTGTTTTTCTGCAGGAGTAATGGCACCGAACCTTCGCTTGAACCTCGTAAGTTGACGCGCAAGTGACCGGGCTCGTCATACAGCGCGTCCAGTAATGGAGCCGCGACCTCGCATCTGTCCCTCGTCAGTTTGATGGAACGCACGTACGACATCGCATTTATGCGTGTCCACGCACGGTGAGCCGTCCAGGTCACGGGCGTTAATTTGCCATCTCATGTAACGCTAACGACTACCAGGCGCCTGCGCTTTGAAAGACAGAGTGCTTTGCACGCCAACAGCCTCGACGGAATTAACTTATGATAAATGCTGCCATTCACACTTCTTTGTTCACTGTGCGAAGAGGGAGCAGTTCATTGCAAAGAGGAGGCAAAAGAAGAGACTGCTAGGTATGCAAGTCAGTTTTACTGTTTGCCTCTGCGCTCTTCCTGCGTAACGGTGCATGCTTAAATGCGCACAAGAGTACAGCAGTATCCAAATTATTCTTGGCGCACAAATGCTGGTTTAAAATTACACTCGCGAGGTAAATTTCTCAGCAGGCCTCTAGAAACAGTGAAAACACCCGCCTTTCAGGTACTTGTACGATGTACGCGTGATCATTATAAAGCTGCGCCATGTGGTTTTATTGGACGTTTTTTTTTTATCCGTGACATTGCAAAACTCCTAATAAGGTGCAATCTTCAAATCATCACGTTCCAGCTATCCAGGCAGGGATTGACTAAATTCGAACGGTGGACACCCGGGAAAATTTTCAAGCCTCTCTCTTGATTTAAAGTAGTGCCGGTCTCCGCTTACAGTGAATGTGAAAAAAATAACAAATCAATCTGATCCTTTTTCTTCCCGCCCATGCATTTATTGCCTCCGGTGTAACCTCTCTGTTATTGTCGCCCTGGGCGATAAAGAAGAATAAAAATGAAAGAACAAATATCTTGTAATGCATCGCCTTCGCAACTCGAAAAGAAAAAAGATTAATGTTCCAGTTCGAGCATGTACTCGAACTTCAGCTGCAATGTTGCTGAACGCCCTGCGTGCTGGGACCGATTTCGTTTTGTTTCATTTTTATTTTTGTGCTCGCAGAAATTATGTTGTGCGAATATGGCAGTCGAATTGAATGTCGTTTTTCGAACAATACCAGGCACAGTTTTCAAATAAATTCGAGGCGTTTGTGTGATTACATAGACAATGCGAACAAATTTAAACTAGCGGGGTGAAGTTTCTGTCCTATAGAGCCAATTTTTCATACTGACAATCGACTGAACAGCATAAAGCCGATAGTTTGCTCGTAGAAGTTTACAAACCTCATCAATTTATGCGACTAGACCACCTCACACATCGTGTACGTTTGTTTGACTGGTGTTTATGTTTACGTTTATGGGGGTTTCACATCCCAAAGCGACTGAGGCTATGAGGCGCGCCGTAGTGAACGTCTCCGGAACTGCTCTAGTGCAGCGTTCTTCCATGACCTCAAAATAGCAAAAACTTGGAGAAAAAAAACATAGGCCCTCTTTTACCATGAATACTTGAGCACTTTCAGGCCTTAGTATTTTAGGTGATCTTAAGGAGAAAAGTAGGGAGTTTTTAATACTATATATAGCCCATTTGCGTCATCTAGCAGCCCAGCTCCAAGCGTTGGATTTGGTTAGCGGCACCACAGACTGATATATCCTTTCACAATATTGAGAAAAATGCAAGTATGCGGATAGCAAGACAGTGTCAAGGATCAAAACAACCAGTTTTTTAGGTTTTTTTGTTCTACGCCAAATGCATTTAGACAGAACAAATTACCAGTAAAATATTTTTACTGTTCATACTCAGAAACACAACAAATAAACTGTCATCAGCAGTACTATCGAACCAGCTATATAATTGCAATGCTAAAAACAGTATAAGACAATCAGGTGTACAGACTAAGGTCAGTATAAGCTACTAAGTTCTTGACTGAAGTATTTTGAAGTGGGTTCTACCAGCTGTGATGGCTTCCAAAACAAAATGGGCTGCTCTCCATTCGAAGCTATGAAATCTACACATCCCGCTTTTCCAGAGGACTTTTCATACAAAACCCAAACACATGACTAGCCAGTGTCATGTGTTGTTACAGCACATCTTACTTTCCCCGTACTGACTTACTAACACAGCGATGAATACAGAGCCGCTGAAAATGGTAAAATAATCTTCCCGTCCTCTGTCTCGCATGAATTAGTGTGTAACAGGAAATCTGGCTGCGTGAGAACTCTCACTACGGCGTTCCACTGTGTCTACGTTCCACTATGTTCACTATGTCTAGAGACAAAAGCGAAAAGGCTTCACGTGCACGTGCAACAAGCTGAGATATAAATTAACCAGTATCGTTTCTTCGTAACGTCCCTCGTAGACTACAGCGTTGATTTCGGGAGTAAAAATGCGTTAATTTGTTGCCAATTTTACCCATTTTTTTCTCCTACAGACACCTTTGAAGCGCAGACTGCACGAAATCACGCAACAAGGCTCCTCACAAGCCTCCGCAAACCTGCACAGCGCTACATTAAAAAGATTTTCAATAATGTATTCGGAGAAATTTGCAGCACAAATAAGGTTTCAAGCTTGGAAAAAAAAACAGAAAACTACGGTGTACTAGAGAAAAAAAACTTAGTGCTGTGTGGGTCACTTTAACTCGAGCCGTTGTTCCCATGCGCAACGGCTTAGTTTCCTTTCGGAAAATTCAACAGCACTTTAGTTCGAACACTCTGAAGTGCATTCAGCGCTTGGCGCTCCCTCCATGCTATTGTCCTCCATTTTATCCGTCCTGTTTGGTCACGTTCACCGCGAACCATTATGCAGCCAGTTTAGGTTCGCGCTCTATCGATCGTATACAATGGTACCAAGGTCGACAGCGGCACGTGGAGTGGAACGTGTCCTCGGAGCATTACATGTCGGGCAGTTGTGTTGATTTATGCCTGGCAGTACAACATGCATGGTGTTTCAGCGTCACTTCCTCTCAAATAGCGCTCGTGTGGCCGGGTAGATGATTAAAAATTTCCTAGTTAGTTCAAGTGACGTGACGCCGACGATGAATTCTATGTTCTCAATAAAAAAAATCGTAACTTGGAACCAAGAGGAGTTAAGTTTTATACCATACAATGCATTTTATTTTGACTAATTACGTTTAAGAGCCGCATAAAATGTTTCGGTAATTATAGTAGTTTCAAAATGAAGCTCGACACAAAAGTTAAGATAAGAATAGGACAATTTCGACGCTCTTAATGCCACATTTTAAAGATGGCAATCTAGTGAAAAAAAAAGGAACCCCTATTATGAGTAAAACATCTCGTTGTTTCTAGTAGGGCTGCCGCAAATTCAGAGCCCCTCTGATTTTCGTGTCCACCATTTCTGGAAGAATGTGTTACATAGAAGGAAAGCGCAAGAGAGAACTATCATAACTTGTTCCCTTCGAAAGCAAATAAGAAAGGCTACCTGGGAGTTCTCGAGAATTATGAGTACTTTTAAGCATCGCCAACTCAATAGTTCTGAAAGCATCTTTTGTTTACTTACTAGTCTTCCTCACGAGTGACCGAACCGTAACTAGCCTCCTAAAAACACATGAAGCGCTGGTGAAACATAAACTGAGCATCGGAGCTAGCACGCGTACTTCCGTCAGAGCAAATATCATAGCTGTGATCGCGGCGTACAGTGAAGGTAAAGTCATCCAGGAATGTATCTTTTTTGTTCTTGTCTAAAGCGATGTTATCACACATCTCACAGAAGAAAAAAATGCTTTATACAAGAACTGGCGGTCAAGCCAAAAGCTCACCTCCTCTTCGTGACAATAGCTCCCGACGAGGAACTACTTGATCCTTACTTTGGCAAACCACCTTGGGACCGCATCGGTTTCTCCTGGACGCTTTTAAGGGTGCATCGAGTATTATTCGGTGCCCTACTTTCCCTTACTTTCAAAAGATACGTCAAGCGAATATAGGCGCCGAAAGTCATCGGCCATCAAGCCTTCAAAATTACTGCAACTCAAGGAATTGGCATGAACCCAACTGGCATGTGCCACCTAGGTCTCTTTCCTTGGTCATCCGCAGGTAACCGATTGATGGTCGTCGCAACGTGATTACAGATAGAGGAATGGCGTTTATTGCACACTTGATGGCCTACGTCCTGCACCTGGGTTGTACTACCAAATAAAAAACGACTGTTTATTCCCGCCAAATCAGTGAGTGAATTGGCAGAAAGGTTAGACAAAACTACCGGTGAAAGGCTGTCAATCCATGTCAATTCTTTGCACCATTGTGCCAAAATTCCTGAAATGCTTACCAGTAACATTATCAAAGGAAACGTTATGCCTTACCAGTTGCTACTGGGACACTTGGATATCACAGGAAACCTCCTTGGGAACAGAGGCACCCGATCTGCGCACAAAAAAGCTTTCGAGCTTCGATCCTGATCTCTATATTGGAAGCAGCGGGTAGGATTCGCGCGTTTGTGTTATGAAATTCATGGTGCGCAAGAACTCTCGTGAGTCTCATATAACTCAGACCTGTCTCGTAATACACGTCTGCATTACCCACACTTTCGCCTACAGCTCAAACTGCTGCTTTGTATGCATGCTAAGTGAACCTACTTAGTTATGGCATGCGTGGTTCGGCGTTTTAAGGGAGTGGTAATAATTCGTAATTCGTGTGACCGGTAGTCTTGACTGTGCAGCATGTGGCTGTGACTAGTCGATCTGATACAAACACTGTGTATACCTTCCCTTCAGCGTGGAGATGCAAAAGTAGTGCCGAGCACTCAAGTGCCTTGGGAATTAATTAATTATATAATTAAACCTTTATTACGAGGGAGCGATGGCTGTTAACCGCTGATGGGGAATTAGGAAGGATGGGGATGTAGCTGCAGAAGCGACTTCTTGCCGGTTGTTTTCATAGCCTTCAGGGCTGTGCGTCATAAGGCAGTCAACCTCTCCTACTCTACTCAAAGCAGACCGCTCTCACTTCCGTATGCCGCGATGGCATGTTGTGCTGCGGGGCTTTATTGCACCTGCACTGTTAAAGATCTCCAGGTGCTCGAAATTATCCCAGAGCACTCGTCTACGGTAGTTCTTTCTCGCTTTCTTATTTCACTCCCACCTCCCTCACTTCCCTTGCGGCGCGGTTCGGGTGTCCACCGAGATGTGAAACAATAAGGGCGCCATTTCATTTCATCAAAAAAACAATTTTAGGCTCCGAATAAAACAATACTGGGAACTAGACAAATTACTGCGTACCAGCGAACCCTGGAGTCCCTGAAGAGTGCCGGGAACGCGATGTAACCGCCGGCAGGAAGCGGAAGAAGGACCAGCATGCACGTGGACTTACACACACCAAATACTGGGCACCGGGCAACTATCCGGGAATCGTCTAAATGGTCCTTCCACTCCAGACTTCTCGACCGCTAATTCATATCAGCCTTCGCTGATTAATGCGCTAAGCAGGTACGCTTAGTTTTGATCATTTTTCTGACCTCGTTGCGCACATTAACAGCCCAGACTCTCACAGATTAGTAAAAAACGTTCGGTAGTACACTTTTTTATCGCTTTATTCGCGACATTTCAAATAGCTGATGATTACATTTGGCATTAGACGTGTCTGAAGCAGTATGTTTAAATTCCACCGGCAATCGACATTACTGTCGATAAAAGCACTCGCCGCTCTACTGCAAACCACCTCCGACGTGCTCAAATGCTTTTCTTTTTGTGTTAACAGTCATTCTTACTGACGGCTTAGGTAACCTACTTTCATCCGGGCGGATTTTACATGATGCCTGTTTGCCATTTCCGAAAAGTCATGTTAAAAGAAACCAATACTTTTGCGCATTTTATTGGAGTTTAAAAGCGTTGCCCTTGGCGTGAAGCCAAGTGGTTACAGACTCGCACTAGGTTTAGTTTCTTTAGATGTTGATTTTCATAGCCAATTTGTTCTTTTGGGGACACTAGCGTACAGCTGTCGATTATTTTGTTACCGCGTTCTTTTTTCTCCGCTGACTGCATGAAATAAAGACGCGTCCTTTTTTTCTTCTTTTTTAGGAACCACTTCTTCACAGTACAGTGAATGAAGCGGGACAACGGCGTATTCATTAGGGCTTGAATAACCTCCCAACAAATGTTCTCTTCACAGTGAATGCGTTTTTAAATACGCGACTGGTTTTTACGCTAGTACTAGCTTGATGATCGACACCTTTGTGAGAGCTTCTCCGGCAACGGATATTTCACGCGAACTATCACTTTATTATCGTGATAATTATTACTTTTAGCACTGCAGTAAAACCTCGTCCTCGTCCTTGGAAAACACGTCCGAACTATTCGATGGTCGAATTGCGAATGGCCCACCAATGATATAACCAGGCTCGTTCATGCGAAAGCAGGTTTACTTGGCGAGAAACTGACCAATGGTGGCCTGCTATAGAGACTCAAAATCGCGTCGCAATGACCGTTTTCCGCTGTTCTGTCAACTGTTGTTTGCGTAACTTTTAGCATAGGAACATTAATACGCGAAGCTTGATAATGTAAAAGGCCTCCGCGATCTCTTTTACAGTGTGACGAGACAGCAGTGGCGCCATAAGAGATGTGGTGGCGGCATATGTGAGCAGGTGATTGCGCACAGGCAATCAATAGCGCGTGACGAGCGCTCAATTTCGGCGTCCTTGAAAAAGGGAATAACCGAGAGGACGCAGGCGAAGCAAATGCCTAAAGGTATGTCAATTATGGCGCTAAACGATGTGCAGCCGAAGCAGGCGCTCGATATCTGCCATCGGCCCGGGCTGACGGCGAAGCTCCGGAAACGAGACTACGCAGGCAGACTATTCTCTGCCTATAGTGACAGGGGGCTTCCGATCGTCGTCTCGTCTGCCGTTGCACGGACACAAGAGGGGCTCGCGGGAAAATGTACAATGCAGTTCAGGCCTGGTGACTGAAACCTGGACGGTTGCTTGCCGATCCGGACATACTCCGGCATGGCACCGCATCGGGAGCCAGTCCAAATTAACCGGTACAAGCCCAGCAACGTCCGGTTAGGGAGCCTTCGAAGTCATACACTTACAGGGGCGTCGTGCAGGATCACGTCGGCAGTCCCAGCTATCCGAATGTCCGAATTAACAGGAGTCGAATTGAAGAGGTTTTACTGTAGTATTTGTACTTGCGGCAAGGCAGCAGTGGCGGCAGTACGAGCAGTAGTAGTGCAGCTAGCGGCCTTTAAAATTGCAGGAACCGTGCACCAGCTGTTAACAATGCAGAACACAGTATCAGCGAAAAAATTTTAAATTTATTCGCCAGCTTTGCGCGCGGCATGGATAACATATTTACAGCCTTAATCTGAGAATACAAACTGCAAAGTGAGCTGTTAAATCTCAAGCAGTGCATTGCGTATAAAAAAATAAAACTAAACATAATTTTTTTCGCCGAAGTCGTTCTCCATGAACTTTTGACGGCATACGTAATTTCAAGAGTTGAGGCATCTGTCTGACCTTTAAAGTTTTTATTTCGATGTCGTGTTACTGAACGGGAATATGCAGTTTCCTACGCGTTTGTAGAGGGTTCACATCAGCGTACACCTCTCCCACGTCGATTCAGAGAACTACATCACTCGCGTTGCATACCCTCCGCCCCCTCTATGCGCATCTCGCCCACCTTACCTCCAGCAACTGCACATTAATCGCGTTGTATCTGCCCTTTTAAGCCACTTGCCCGCACTACCTCGACTTCCAGTCATAAAGCGCGTACCCTTACATATTTGTCCTGACCACTCAGCCGTGGGTCACCGCGCTACCTCCCTTAAAACCTCCTGCCCTGCCATGCGCCATATTTCCTGGAGAGCTTGGATTCTACAATAGTGCATTTCATTAACGCTGGGGCCACTTTTCACCGCCAAAACCGGCAAAATTATCCGCTCGTTGGACAAGCATTATACAGCCCTCATCTCCAGCCTCAGTTCGCCGACTTAATCTCGGCCCTGGAACGTTAAGTAGAGTACTCTCCGTCTTCCTCAATCACAGTGCTCGTTAGAAGTGCTTTCTCCTGGTAGTTACAATTTCAGCTGTCCCTCAAATACCAGATGCTTCCGTGTCCTCTGCTTCTAGCTAGCACAGATCGTTCGCTGGGCCAGCATAATTAAACGACTTGACAAGCTGACAAATTTCCTTAGCTCGCCCTTTGGGTATTGTCTTTACGTCGGGCCATCCTTGGCACCGCAGCAATGGAGACAGATCTCCATCTGCTTCCGTTGCTGCAGATGGACACCCTGAAAGAGAACGTGAAGACTGCGGTTAATCATTACTCATGACAATGGTGATAAACACGATTAGGGTCACAGTGCGTGCGCAGGGTTAAGCCATGTCACGGACACGTCACCATCGCAACAGCTGGATGGATAGTAATTGGGCGCTGCCCGGTCAAACGCAGGAATTAAAGAAGGCCCTGACACCTCTAGCCAATCTGCCAAGGCAAGTCATCGATTACCAGGCACGTTAAGCTTGCAAGCTGCCTAGCCATTCTGGCAATTTGTTCTTTCTTTCTTTCTTCCTCTCTTTCTTTCTTTTTTCTTTCTTTGTTAATTACTTCGTTCATTTCTCTCTTTCTTTCTTCCTTCCTTCCTTCCTTTCTTCCTTTCTTTCCTTTATTCTTTCTTTCCTTCTTTCTTTCTTTCTTTTCAGTGCCCCTGGTGTACGTTTAGGGGACGTCGCTATAGGAAGAGTAAGAGAATGCCAAATTACCGCGACAGTAGCTGCTCTCCTGCTCAAAATGGCTGTAAAAAACTAAGCCGACTTGTTTCTGCACCCAAGGGAGTCAGTGATTAGTAAGCGCGTCCATTTCAGTAATTATGACGATCCGGTCGCTTCAGCGATCGCGGGCTGTTCACTGACATCCCCTGCGCAACTTTAGGCGATACCATCACTGTAGACGAAATGCAGGCCTACCCTACGTTTCAACTGTGCTTAAGCATTCAGTGCTTGCCACAGCAGTGCTACAATGCAGTCTGCAACACAGGAGAAAGAGGGTGAGGTTTATTCAGCAAAAGAGGCAACGCAGTTGCCTAGAGAGAACATATCTGGTCCGCTGTTTTGCACTTTCAAAGAGGAGAAGAATGGTAATGTTAGCTGGCCACATGGACAAAAGAGAGATGCGTGTATAGTGGTTATTTCAGCGAGAATTCTTTAAACCTCAGCAAAGTAGAGTAGTTAAAATAGAAAGAATATCATTTCAGGCACAGTCAGCTGGGAGGAGAGGGATGAGGTGGGGAGGTCGGTTTAAGAAACATACCGGTTAACTACCTAAAAACAAAAATTCAGTGAATAATTTCCATTACAAAAATGTGGTTGTTAGTACCAATTGCAAGTTCGTATCTTCGAAACAGACGATGCTGTATCGATTTTTCAAAGGAAGAAAAAAACATCTCCAAAACCCTGAAGCGCGAGGAAATCCTGCGCTTTCTCACAAAAGTGAAACAGAGTGCATGAGGCGCTCAGGGTGCTATGTGCAAGCGCAACGTCATCTGGTGACACGTAGTAATTACAGCGGCGCCAAATTCAAGCAGCCTGTTCCGTCCTACCACAGCTTACAGTTTCCTTTGCTTCGTCGCTCTAAAAAGATAACGACATCGTGGTTGGCAGTCACTACTACATTCCTTGGTTTAGTTTAGTTTAATTTATGGGTGTTTAACGTCCCAAAGCGACTGACTCAGGCTATGCCGTAGTGAAGGGCTCCAGAAATTTCGACCACCTGTGGTTCTTTAACGTGCACTGACATCGCACAATACACGGGCGTCTAGAATTTCGCCGCTATCGAAATTCGACCGCCGCAGCCGGGATCGAGCCCGCGTCTTTCGGGTCAACAGCCGAGCGCCTTAACCACTGTACCACCGCGGCGGCTCCTTCTATTGCACCTAGGGCGAATGTGCATGGCACGTTGAGTGCAATAGCCAGGCAGGTCGTATTCGGTGCTGTATATGCACTGCAGCACGACACCAGGGGACATTGAATTGCACAGAGCGTCCTGCGCATCTACTAAGCTTTGTTATCGTATTGTGCGGAAAAAAGGCAAGAATCCTTCGCACTGCAGAGCTTTAGAGAAGAACTCTTTTTTTGTTCCAAAACTTGATATCCCATCTTCTCGTCCGCAGCTAAGAACTGAACTTTGGCATTAAATATCAGAGCGCGCTAATTTAAATGTTAGTGAACTTAACGTAGACAGCTACATAGTTATGATGACTTTCAAAGTAAGTGACGTTCAGCGAGGCTGGTAGTTTGTTCCTAAATAGATTATCTTTTTATTTCAAACTCCCTATGTTGAGAGATGTTTTTAAGTTTTCGTGGAGACGATCGGCATGAAAGCACCTAATCAACACGCCTAATCAAAACCTGGAGTCAGGAAACGTGTTACAGACACGTCGAGAAGACCACTAATTTAATTTCAAAGCTTCCAGACCTGCTTTCATACAGCTACACGGCATTGAAGCACAGAGCATCTTCCTTTGAGTCTTCGTTTTATTTTACTGCTCAGCCGGGCTAATTTCTTCTAAAGAAGAACATGTGATGTTAGAGCTGAAGTTTAGCGGATAATTCTCGAGACATCAAAGTTACTTGCTCCATCTTGTGAAAGGAGCGGAATGCATTGATTCCTCTGGGCTCACGACACTTCCTTGTCGCGACAGAAAAAAAATGAGGAAGCCTGTACTTCCGGCGTCCCACGCTTTCTTCTCCGGCAAAAGAAGACCGCCAATATATAAGAATTCAATGCCATCATTCTATGCGATCTATACTTTGCTGCTGTAAGGAAACGCGCGTAACATTGGCTTTAATCTAACAGCCAGTTCGTACAACAGTCGAGCGCACAGTCAAAGAGGGTTTCTTCCTTTATGAAAAGGTCACATAGCCACGCCCACGTCCATGAAGCATGTTGTTGGCTGGAAACGAAGAGGACGTGTAGAACTTCGTATTTTCTCGTCTTCCACCTGTACAGCTTTTCCTCAATCTGATTATCTTTAACAATTCTTGAATTCTATCTCACAAACACTGAGTGACTGTCTCTAAAAGCACTGCTTAGTAACCTTTGAAAATGTGGGCTGAGAAAAACTCACATCTGTGAGGAGTCGACGTTGGCAACTGTCATAGGCTTTACGATCATCAGGAATGGCCCTGCTCACATGTTTTCATTTTTCTGAATGTGCACTCCAGGAAGAAGGTCCCTGTGTCTAACTTTGGCGTGCTTATAAAATTGGAAAAGAAGCCGGCGGCACGTGCGCGTGCGCGTGCGCGCGTGCGCGTGTGTGTGTGTGTGTGTGTGTGTGTGTGTGTGTGTGTGTGTGTGTGTGTGTGTGTGTGTGTGTGTGTGTGTGTGTGTGTGTGTGTGTGTGTGTGTGTGTGTGTGTGTGTGTGTGTGTGTGTGTGTGTGTGTGTGTGTGTGTGTGTGTGTGTGTGTGTGTGTGTGTGTGTGTGTGTGTGTGTGTGTGTGTGTGTGTGTGTGTGTGTGTGTGTGTGTGTGTGTGTGTGTGTGTGTGTGTGTGTGTGTGTGTGTGTGTGTGTGTGTGTGTGTGTGTGTGTGTGTGTGTGTGTGTGTGTGTGTGTGTGTGTGTGTGTGTGTGTGTGTGTGTGTGTGTGTGTGTGTGTGTGTGTGTGTGTGTGTGTGTGTGTGTGTGTGTGTGTGTGTGTGTGTGTGTGTGTGTGTGTGTGTGTGTGTGTGTGTGTGTGTGTGTGTGTGTGTGTGTGTGTGTGTGTGTGTGTGTGTGTGTGTGTGTGTGTGTGTGTGTGTGTGTGTGTGTGTGTGTGTGTGTGTGTGTGTGTGTGTGTGTGTGTGTGTGTGTGTGTGTGTGTGTGTGTGTGTGTGTGTGTGTGTGTGTGTGTGTGTGTGTGTGTGTGTGTGTGTGTGTGTGTGTGTGTGTGTGTGTGTGTGTGTGTGTGTGTGTGTGTGTGTGTGTGTGTGTGTGTGTGTGTGTGTGTGTGTGTGTGTGTGTGTGTGTGTGTGTGTGTGTGTGTGTGTGTGTGTGTGTGTGTGTGTGTGTGTGTGTGTGTGTGTGTGTGTGTGTGTGTGTGTGTGTGTGTGTGTGTGTGTGTGTGTGTGTGTGTGTGTGTGTGTGTGTGTGTGTGTGTGTGTGTGTGTGTGTGTGTGTGTGTGTGTGTGTGTGTGTGTGTGTGTGTGTGTGTGTGTGTGTGTGTGTGTGTGTGTGTGTGTGTGTGTGTGTGTGTGTGTGTGTGTGTGTGTGTGTGTGTGTGTGTGTGTGTGTGTGTGTGTGTGTGTGTGTGTGTGTGTGTGTGTGTGTGTGTGTGTGTGTGTGTGTGTGTGTGTGTGTGTGTGTGTGTGTGTGTGTGTGTGTGTGTGTGTGTGTGTGTGTGTGTGTGTGTGTGTGTGTGTGTGTGTGTGTGTGTGTGTGTGTGTGTGTGTGTGTGTGTGTGTGTGTGTGTGTGTGTGTGTGTGTGTGTGTGTGTGTGTGTGTGTGTGTTGTGTGTGTGTGTGTGTGTGTGTGTGTGTGTGTGTGTGTGTGTGTGTGTGTGTGTGTGTGTGTGTGTGTGTGTGTGTGTGTGTGTGTGTGTGTGTGTGTGTGTGTGTGTGTGTGTGTGTGTGTGTGTGTGTGTGTGTGTGTGTGTGTGTGTGTGTGTGTGTGTGTGTGTGTGTGTGTGTGTGTGTGTGTGTGTGTGTGTGTGTGTGTGTGTGTGTGTGTGTGTGTGTGTGTGTGTGTGTGTGTGTGTGTGTGTGTGTGTGTGTGTGTGTGTGTGTGTGTGTGTGTGTGTGTGTGTGTGTGTGTGTGTGTGTGTGTGTGTGTCGTTGCACCCTCCTGCAACAGTGATGTTTTCGCATTCCCACACGTACAGTACGCAATCTTAAGTGTGTCTGCAGAATTTTTAGATTGCTTCTTCACAGACGAGGACAACACCAACAACAGCAAGGACAGAGCTGCTGACTTCAGATTCTGACTTCTACATGCCGCAGACTACGCTTTGACGACCAATAAAAAGTACATGTCGTAATGTAATTCGCTCTTTCAGCGCTTTGAGCACTCAAGGCGAATGCATATAAGCAGTTCTTGTTTTTTTTTCTGAACTGTAAACGCTTAGTGTATGCTAAAAAAAAGAGCAGCTGTTCTGATTCAGCCCTAAGTGGAACATAATGCGTCGTTGCTTCAAGTTCTTACCAGCTGCATGCTCGTAACTTCCGCGACTAGGCTGAACAATATCTTTATTTTGGTAAATGGTGAGGTTAACTTCTGTGCAAGTACTATTGCAATCAAATCGATTCCGCTAAATGCTAGCATGGACGAAACAAAATAGAAACTGAGGGCTCTACTTGAATTGAACCGACCCAGTGGTATTCAAAAGTTCATACCCTATTGGTCTGTGTTGCTTTTCCCGTCATGCCCGGCATACAGTTATACAAATACTGTACTGGCACAGAAAAAACAATTTTCTCGGGTCATGCTGCCAGGCATAACAAGCTGGTATGTTTACGCAGTTAGAACCGTGTAGTTAACAACATTTGTATTTATTTCTTCCTGGTAGCAGGAATGGCAGGTTGGGGAGGGGGCGGAGGCGGAAGCGATGCTTTAACTAGAAGGTGTTTGTGAGAGTTCAAAAGCCCACTTGTTCAATGTTTACGTTGTAGATAGGTTTGTCAAGGAGATTTTTTTTCAATTTTCGGCCAGAAAAGTACTATAGCCAGGAAATTTAACCCCCGGAGATTGGTTCCCCCTATATATTTTTGCGCTGCTGCGTTACCACGGAAAACACTTCAAAATGGTGCATCTTGAGACAACATTTCTGGTGGTCCAAAACTCGCTCAGAACGAACGCCTTGAAAAACAAGTATACGCACTTGCTATAACCATTCCTCGTCCTCTTATGTCATACAACTCCGTCGGCAGAACGTAAGGAAAATTGGCACCCGAACTCTTCATGCGACGCTTCGCCAGCCAATAGCTGCCATGCGGAGATAACAGCGATAAACTGAGAGGGAAAATAAGGTGCTGGATTTGTGTTCATTTCTAGACTGCGCTGGCAAGGTTCACTATATTCGTTTTTCGGCTTCCTTCCAATAGCGAGCATATGCGCAAGCCCGCCAGCGCGCGGTGTATGGCCAGCTCTCTTGAGCGGCACTGCACTCCATCCACTTTATCACGGTCGCCAACGCGTTTTCCGGCAAAAGTTTTCTTATCTTCTCATGTCATACCGTCTTTGCATGTAACATCTGTGTCAGCGGGCGTGCGGATATCCGTGCAGGAGTACGTACTGTGCGGAGCCTTGAAAACAACTCCAACCGCAATTAACACTGGACGAAAATTTACCTCCGCAAAAATTGGAAACTATGTGCGCTGAGATACGCAACCCAGTATTAAGCTGCGGTCTACACGACCTCTGGTAAATTACGCTAAAGTGCTCAACAAATGTTTCTTGAAGACCAGCGCAAAGTAGACAAAGGGCCAAAGTAAGAGATCACGACACTGGCGCTGTCTAAAAACTGAAGGTTCAATGGAAAACCTCGTAAATATAAGGTGAAAACGCGCGAAGCTAAAAAAAACATAGAAAAGCATCAAGGATTAGGCCATGAGTTCAGGCTGACCAGGCATGATATGTGCTCCCCGTATCCGCCAAAGGCCGGAAAGCCAGCACTCGTTCAGTTGTCATCATTCAAGACTGACGACGGATAGTATAGCGTTGTCATGCCTGTCGACAGTCCGTAAAAAGGCATGTTACCACCAGATTGAGGAGGGTCAGGTGGCCAGACTAGGTGAAGCAGGCATTCCAGAGAGGAGCCTTGACGGAAAGACTCTTGGGAAATGTGGAGAAAATGGCGACACCGTCTCTTCGGGGGCACCAGGAAGAGGCGCGAAAGAAGCTCGCGTGCATCCCGTATCTGCAGTGTGTCTCGCATAGTCTATAAAAGATCGCAGCGCGGCAGGTGGTGTTCTCCGCTGAACACAGAGTTGGGAAAGTGTGCGCAGCAGTTTTTTTTCTGATTATTCGAAAAGTGTGCCATGAGGCATAAATTGAAAAAAAAAAACACAGTAAGGAATGTGGGAGATAGAAATTAAAGGAAGGAGTGATGACCCGATGCGCTGAGGTAGTCGCAGAGGTTGCCAATGAAACTATTGTTCATAGTCCACTTCACATAGTCACGTTCGCGCTTCCAACGCAGGCCCACCTCCCCGAGGAGACGTTTTCTAGTAGCAGCCGTCGCTGAACACATCCACAACAAGTGCCGCACATCACAAATGTCCGGGGCAGCGCCACAGTGAGGGCACCTGTCAGTTGCTGGCAGATCTTTTGCACGCCACTGATGACGGACAGATGATGTCAGAGCCGCCCTTGCTCGAATCCGGGGCATGGATACCTCCTCCTGCCGACTAAGACTACGGGAGAGGGGTGCGAACACGAAAGAATTAAAGCGCGTGTTCGATGGCGCAGAACTTCGGAATCGGAAACATGGGACAGGAACGTATCTGGGGGAAGTGGGGAAGGTGGTGGGTCGTCTGATGTGTGAAGATGAGTCATAGCAACCGCTTGAATGTTATGTGGATCCTTAGCATGGCCGCGAACCCAGTGTATGAGCACAGGACATGGGTACTTTGCGCAGAGCACATGAATTTATTGGGAAATCTTGAATGTGCGTCGAACAGACTTAAGCTCTTTAAGGGCGGCGAGGGAGTCGGTGTAAATAAGAGCAGTATTGAATGTTGTAACGAACGTAAGGGAAACAATGGCATTATAAATGACTTGAAGTTCCAGTGCCAGGGGAGTGCACGTATCCGCGGTATACGTCGCACGAGAGTTGAGATGCGAATTGGATGGACTATACACAGCAGTGCCTCCCCTCTCTGCAGTATGTGATGCATCCGTGTACAGTATGCACCCTACAGGCAGGCACGCGGCTGATACCGACGGAGAAACAGTGGGGCGATTGTCTGTGAGCTGCCAGTATGACTGTCGGAGCTAAGGCGAGGAAGAACCAGCTCCGACAGCGATGAGGTTCGAACTGTTTATTTGCGCTGCTCGCGCTATGGCGGCCTAGCCCAACTTCCTCTTTCTTTTCCGGCGCCGCGTGCTATGGCCTGCGAGCCAAGCGCGGCGCGAGGGGAGCTACAGCCCCCCCCCCCCCCCCCCCCCCGTAGAGCGAAGCCACAGGATTCGCCCAGCTGATGTGCTTGAACGAAGCTGCGCACAATGGTGGCGCAGTCGAAGCGAGAGCGAGTGTAGGGGCGACGGGCAGAGGAGTGGCAATGTAGGCTGGTTTGAGGCGGTCAGCAGCCACGACGTCTTCACGGCCGTTGACGTCTAACGTGAAGGTCTTTTGCGCACGATGGAGGACGCGGAACGGTCCATCGTAGGCCGGCGTGAGCGGTGAACGGACGTGGTCACGGCGGATGAAGACATGGGTGCAGGAGGCCAGGTCCTGGCTGAAGAACACGGACTCAAGTTGACGGGCTGCAGGGGTGGCCGGAGTAATGTGGCGAAATGTGTTGCGTAGGTCTCGGATGTAGGTGTAAGCGTCATGGATTAACGGAGCGGAGGAAGGAGAGAATTCCCTCGGGAGACGCAGGGGAACGACGTAGACTAGCTCAGTAGAAGAGCTGCCGAGGTCAGCCTTCAGTGCCAAGCGAATGCCCAAGAGGACGAGGGGAAGGTGGTCGGACCAGCGTTCCCTTTGCGGATAAGTGGTAAGGGCAGCCTTCAGTTGTCGATGGAAACGTTCCACCATGCCATTGGCCAAAGGATGCTAGGCGGTCGTATGGATGTGGCGGACGCCAAGAATATTGGCAAGAGCAGAAAACAGGGCCGATTGAAACTGTCGGCCGCGGTCGGTGGTGACGGCAGACGGGCAGCCTAAACGAGAGACCCAGCCGGCCATGAAGGCCGTAGCAACGGTCTCGGCTGTAGTGTCAGCAATGGGCAACGCCTCGGGCCAGCGGGTGAAACGGTCCACACAGGGGAGCAGATAAGAGGCCCCACGTGATAACGGGAGTGGTCCAACAATGTCTATGTGAACGTGGCAAAAACCGTGCGTCATGCAGCCGAAAAGGAGAGGCAGGCGCGAGGGTATGCCGGTGAACTTTTACGCGCTGGCAGTTAAGGCAAGCTCGTGCCCAGTGACGGACGTCGGCATTGATGCTTGGCCGGAGGAAACGAGATATGATCAGCTTCTGCGTAGCACGAATGCAAGGGTGGCTCAGGCGGTGCAGTTTTTCGAAAATGATGCGACGGAAAGCCAAGGTACGTAGGGGCGCGAGACGCCAGTGGATGTCTCGCACGTAATAAACTGGGAGGAAAACGACAGTGGACATTCGACGAAGGACAGGTACGTGGATGAGGAGCGAAGACGTGGCGGCTCTTGATCATTGCGCTGTGCAGCCGCTAGCTCCTCCATGTCCACTGGTGATTCAGACGTCATGGCACTAACACGAGAAAGCGCATCAGCAGCAGCATTCTCCGGGCCACGGACGTGACGGAGATCCACAGTAAACCCGGAGATAAAACACAGTTGGTGGATCTCGCGTGCAGTGTAGGTGCTGTGGTTCCTTTGGAAGGCGAACGTCAAGGGCTTATGGTCCGTGATGACGTGAAAGTCCCGGCCCTCCAGGAAGTGGCGAAAGTGCTTGATGGCGAGGTACACAGCACACAATTCTCGACCGAAGGTGCGGTATTTAGTCTAAGGTGGCTTCAGCTTCTGGGAGAAAAAACCGAGGGGCCGCCAACTAGAGACGTACTGCTCGAGAACTGCGCCGACGGCAATGCTCGAGGCGTCGGTGACGAGGAGCAGTAGAGCATCAGGAACTGGATGTATGAGCAAAATGGCGTCTGCGAGCGCCCTCTTGGTAGCAGCAAAGGCAGCGGCAGCGTCTTCAGTCCACTCATGTGGCGCAGCACAATCTTTTTTCCTAGCCAAAAGGTCGGTCAGAGGCTTTAGGAAAGAGGCGCACTTCGGAAGAAAATGGCGATGAAAGTTCAGGAGGCACAAGAATTCTCTGAGCTTTTTGAGTGACGTGGGAGCGGGAAAATTTTGAATGGCTTTGACTGCTGTCAAGAGGCCGAATGCCCTGCGGAGTGACAAGGTGGCCGGGGAACTCTATCGTAGCTACGCCAAAGAGGCACTTGTTCGGGTTGATGACGAGCCCATATTCATCCAGTCGGTGAAAGAGGGTGCGCAAATGATCTTCATGCTCAGAACCGGATGAACTTACTACGAGGAGATCATCGATGTATGCGAACAAGAAGCCGAGGCCTCGCGTACCTCGTTGATAGCTCGCTGAAAAGTCTGTGCGATGTTGCGCACGCCAAAAGGCATCCGCACATACTCAAAGAGGTCGAACGATGTGGTAATTTCCGTCTTCCGAATATCAGCGGGCTCCACGGGAATTTTATGATAAGCTTTCACAAAGTCAATTTTAGAGAAGATCGTGCACCCAGCCAGATTTTACGTGAAGTCCTGTTTGTGAGGAAGTGGATAGCGGTCTGGTAAAGTGCGAGCGTTGAGGGCGGGGTAATCTCCTCATGGTCTCCAGTAGCCCGGATCTGTCTTTGGCACCATGTGAAGTGGCGATGCCCAGTTTCTGGAGGAAGGGTGTACTATGCCGAGTTCCAGCATGTGTTCGAAATCAAAGCCGAGCAATAGCGAGGCGTTCTCCCGAAAAACGGTGAAGGCGAGCAAACACCGGAGGTCCCGAAGTCACGACGTGGTGAGTGATCGAGTGCTTCACTGGTGACTCTCTGGTATGCGGCTTTGGGAGGTTGGGAAAATCAGCCAGAGCTTTCGCATACGGCGAAACAGGTACGTGAGCGCGAAGCACCGTTGCCGCAGTGGTGAAGAGTACGCTGTTGACGAAGAGGTGCGTGCTGAGATCTATGAGGCAATGAGCTTGCATGTCGACGGCTAGGTTGAAGAAACTGAGGAAGTCCGCGCCGAGAACAGCTTGCGAGACGTCAGCCATAATGAAGATCCAGCGAAAAGTTCGGCGCAATCTGTGGTTAAGCTTCAGGGACCGTTGGCCATACGTGCGAATGAGGGAGTTGTTGATCGCTTGGAGCGGGGAAGTCTGTTCGTTGCGACGGCAATCTGCCCAAGAGGCCGCTATGACACTGACTTGTGCTCCCGTGTCGACCAGGAAACGAGTGCCAGTAATCTTGTCCGAGACGTAGAAGAGGCGGCATGTCCGTCCACCAGCACCACTTACCTCAGGGGCCGGTCGCAGCGTTTCCCGACCAGGAGCACGGCTGTGTGCACTTGCGGACAGAGCTGCCGAAAATACGGTGGTACCAGCAGACAACCGAGGGCGAGGTGACTGGCCGCGCGTCGGATGGTTGGGATTTCGGGGAGCGGCGGCGTGGCCTGAACCTCGGCAGAGAATGGCGCGGCAAAGGCAGTAGTCGCAGGCGGACTGGCCACAGAGCTGACGTTGGGGAGCCGTGAGTAGTCCGCAACACGGTCAGCGAGATCACCGAGCTTGTCTAATGAAACATCACCCGCAGCTGCGAGGATGGGGATCATGTGTTGGGGAAGACGTTGAAGGAACAACTCACGCAGGAGTGGGTCGTGCTGAGCAGCGGAGTCTCCCAGAAGCTGGCGCATGAGACGGAGGAGCTGCGAAGGGTGGCTGTCACCAAGCTCCGTAGCGCTGAGGAGCTGATGGAGCTTGGTGCGCTCGGACGTGGACTTGCGGTCGATGAGAGCTGCGTTCAACGTGTGGAAGGGCCGAGCCGTGTCCGGCGAGCTGATGACGTCCACTAACTCCTCAGCGACGTCAAGAGGTAGGGTGGACACCAGGTGTATAAACTTGTTCTCTTGGCTGGTATACGTCGCAGCCGGAAATGCGCCTCAACCTGCAGGAGCCAGGCGCGGGGGCTATTGGGCCAAATTGGCGGCAGGCTGACTGGCTGCAACGCGGCCACCGCAGCAACGAAAGGCTGAGCGTTCTGGGGCGTGTCGCCGCCGGTAGGAAGGGCGGAAGAGCCAGGGGAATCCATGTAGGGTGATGGGGTTGCGTGTTCGAAGCCGGGTCACCAAATCTGTCGGAGCTAAGGCTAGGAAGAACCAGCTCCGACAGCGTTGAGGTTCGAACTGTTTATTTGCGCTGCTCGCGCTGCGGCGGCCTAGCCCAACTTCCTCTTTCTTGTCCGGCGGCGCGTGCCATGGCCTGCATGGAGCCGAGCGCGACGCGTGGGGTGCTACATGACCACGGAGGAAGTGTATTTAAACGATGAAGTTGTAGAGATTGTTTTCGAGCTCTGTTTGCCACCCATTGGTCGATGAGTTCACTGAGTGTATTAAGTTGCGCGAACTCATGTAGCACAGTTATGGGTGTTAAACGAGGCAGATAAGTTATGGCGCGCATAGCCTGGCGATTGATAGCTTCAGGGCAGTCCCACTGTCTGCGGGTGCGACGTTGAAATGGTACTTAGAAACAGCGCGAAGAAACACGGACACCACGAAGAAACGACACACACGAGCGCTCGTGTGTGTCGTTTCTTCGTGATGTCCGTGTTTCTTCGCGCTGTTTCTAAGTACAATGCATTACCAACTAGCCCGAAACCTTGCTCTGTTGAAATGGTGCCTGATATACTATCCGTGGCTGAACGGGAGAGCGCACAAGCTGGCGGGCCGTATATGAACACGTGCGCCACCAGAGCGCATAGCTATGCGACGAATCAGACCTAGACTAACGTGATCCGATTGACGGGTGGCTGTCAGCCACGGGGTGCAGTTAATAAGAAGCTGGAGCCGGCCTCTTCCAGAAAGGACGTTCGACGATGCACATTGTCGCATGCAGACAAGTTCATTAACTGCAAAAAAGGAGTGATGTACAGGGTTCCACCGTCATGAGGAAAGATATATTATGACCAAACGGGTAGGCGCACAATCGTCAGATTGAAAGAGCACAAATATTTCCTTGACATGAAAAAAACCCCTTCTTCTAACCTCGTGCTGCACTGCCGCGAATGCTAAGAACATGAAACCGAAGCGTTGCCCAAGTGGTCTGAGCATTCGGCTCGCATGCGGGAAGTGCGGGGTTCGATCCTCAGTGCCGCCGGGTGCCCATTGGTGATACAATAGGAACAAGCTTTCCCCTGGCCTGGTGCTCGGCTTCTTTAGGGTGAAACGCTTGGAAACTGTGTCTTTCACCCCACCTTGTGCAATGAAAACTACCTTGTGCCTTGGCGCCCTTTGTCCAAAGCAGCCCTTGCGCCATAAAAATTCATAATCATCACCAGCAAAGAACATGAAGATCAGCCTTGCTTACCGGATTTACATAATGCGACGATTGCATACAACAGCAGTAACCAGATAGGCAGGGAAATTTTCGAAGCATATTGCATTGCTCATAACTCGGACACGTGTGTGGCAAAAATTCCGCTGCTTTACAGGGAAACGAGATAGCGTTCATTGATAGGTGTCTTTCGTTTTCCGTGCAATCCTTCATATTTTTCGGTGATTGTTTAAAGTTTCGAGCGTTTTTGCCTTATATTTCCGGGGCTTTTTATCAAATCATCAGTTGTTAGACAGCGCCCGTGTCGTCTTTTCTTTCGCTGGTCCTTTTCTCTCTTTTGCGCTGCTCCTAAAGATGACCTTTGAAAGTGTCGGAACAATTCGCTGACGATCGTAATAAAGTGATTAGAAAGCAATGCCGCTCAAGAGAGCTGGCTACACACCATGTGCTCAAGGTTTAAGCCTGTGACGCAGAGTGGTATGAGATGTGGAGGCGCTGCATTTATTATTGCTCATGCCGGGCCATGGACGAAGACGGTGACTCATGCGCCAAGGAGCCGACGAACATGGCAGCTGTTCGAGCTGGGAGGAAGAATGAAAAGGAAAGTGCACGGGCCTTCCACTGGTTCAAGCTGAGCCACAATCGCTGCCACGTGCACACAGTAGGAGAGTTAAAATAGACGTGAGAAGAAATATTAAAAGACAAGACGCGCGTCGCAAAAACCGCGTCATCCGAAATGGCGACGACGGTTTCGTAACAGATATCCTCGCTGATAAGGAGAGATTGCCGCATTGGTGAGAGCTCCTAGATTCCAGCCCCGTAGGGAAAGGAAGCCGCCCCCTAGTTCTAGTCCGCTTGCACCCACCGTTCTTATACCTCCTCGCCCGTGCAGAAGTGGTGGCGCTGCGGAAACCCCCGCCCAGCACGAACGAAGACTTTACGCGAAAGTGGCGAGAATATGAACCAAGGAGTGCGAAAAAAAATAATTGTAGGGTTTTCACAGGATTAAATCGAGTACACGTACGAAAGCATCTGTTTAGCCTGGCTGGCGCATGGGTTCGCTTTGTGTTTATCTTGTGTTTGGTTTAACATGAGGCGTGATCGGATGCGGCGATAGCGTAATGCTCTCGTGCAGTGGAGATAGTATAGTGTTCTCGCGCAGTGGCCTGCGAAGCTGATCTGTCCGTGCCGCCGCGGGTTTTTAACCCAGTCGCGGCAATACCTTATTTCTCCGGGTTGGCTTAGGTCACCCTCAAGGTCAAGCTTCACACAATATTTCTGGTAGGGATCGCGTTATCTAGTGGTTTCGCACTAGAACGTAATCCACCGATACCTACACGCCGATAAGTTCAGGTCGATAATCCGCGAAGGCCGCCGGGCGGAGGGAGGAATCTCGGGCGGCCACGGTCCTGCCTGCTTCGCAAAGGGCGAGGGAAGCCAAAAGGCGAGGATGATGACGGAAGGAATGGGCGGGAAAAGGCACCCTTGAAGTGACAGTGATCTGTTAGTGATCCATTCATAAGGCCAGCTGGTGTGGCCGGCATTTAGATTGAAGCTAGCCGGGAAATTCCATTGCAGAATATGCACCGCGTCGGGATTTTCTGGCCATATGTGATGTGCTCTGGCCCATTCGGTGCGGACGAAGGTGTGGCGTGCGGCAGTCGCAGCCATTGCGGTGAAGGCGATGCTTCGAGCGTTGGCTATGAGGAAACGAACGCGTACGGCGCTGGGCTTGCGGTCTACGGCGCGGGGCACGTATGGCTGCCATGTAAAAAATGGTCGAAGTGAACGACGGTGTGTACCGGCTGTCTGCGAATGCGTGCTCGCTGTGTCATTGGGACCGGTGGCTGGTGGCACAGGGTGCAAGTCTGAGACTTAATGGTCGGAATTAAAAAGATGCGTTAGCGCTGAGACCACAGGCGGTGTTGGACGGGGCAATGTCGCAAGCATGCCGCCATATTCCGCGGCTGTCTCGTCTGTCACATAGGCACAGTCACATGTGAAGGCGCCAGATGGCCAGGTAGCCATGGTATACGCGGCTCGGGCGGCACGTTATGCAGCGACAGGGCTCCGATGTGGCGTGCATGCGCGCCTCGCGGCAGGAAGGACAGACGGGCTCACCGAAAATGGGCATGAGAGGGCAGACGAGCATGCGACTAGAAGCAATGGTGCGTAGCAAGTAAGATAGCGTTCCGAGAGAGCTGGTCTGATGGTGGCCCCAGGGCAGCCGCCAGAGCTGGCACGCAGGGCTGAGCAGAAGGCGTCGTGGGACGGGAACTCTCAGGTGGATGGGCGTCCATAGCCAATCCAGGCTGTGCCAAGTGCCGCGCGGCAGGTCGAAAAAGTTTGCGCCGAAAAAACTTGAAGTCGGCTTATTTCAAGTCGTCATAAATTAAGGTGCTCACCTGGTAGCGGAAGATCGAGAGATCAGCGGCAACTTGGTCTTCAAGAGGAGGTACCGTTCACGTATAGAGCTGAGAGTCCACTTGCACAAACGACGGGGCCGTGCGGGCGGAATGGCCATAGCTTCAGACGCGAAGGATCGTGAAGCTCGGCTGGCTGCCTCTCGTTTTGAGCCAAGTCCACGGTGGAAAGGCAGCAAATCGAGGCTATGGGCATCAGTGCATCGCTTGCAGCAGCGTTCGGGCATTAATCGCTCACCAAATATGTGGCGCACAATGAGATGAGATGCGGGGGCGCCGCGTTTATTATTGCTGATGCGGGGCCATGGACGAAGACGGCGAGTCATGCGCCAAGCAGCCGAAGAACGTAGCAACTGCTCGAGCTGGGAGCCTCACCGGTTCAGTTCTGCTCGTGGCAATGCTGTACCTACTTGCGCGTGCAGAAGTGGCGGCGCTACAAGCCTATTTAAAGCAGAATTAAAAACAAAATTAACATACTCAAACACAGCCATTTTCATAGAAGAGCATGAAAGCTACGAATATTTGTGATTTGCTGATAGGTTTACAATCGAGTCGAGTCCTATTACACATTCAATATTCTAAATTCTATTTGACGGACCATGTCCACCGCACGTGTGCGGATGCAGACGAGTCGTTCACCGTCGATAAACTGATGCATTGAGTAGTTATATTAGAAGGACAAAATATTGATCAAAGCAGGACTTGTGTTATTCATTTACAATTTAATCTGAATCATTAGGCGTTCTCGTTGAACCTGAAAACGCCTACGACAAAACGCCAAGGTCAGCCCTTTTCAAACAAAGGTTAGTACAACCAAAGAATATTTGCGACTATCGCTTTGTCCCGCATATGAAAATCAATTCAGGGTAAGCACCAGGACGATTCAACCCCAAGAATAAATCTTTTGTTATTACACGCCTCGTTAACGGGCATACTCCGATGGGAAGCAATGAATTTCCAATCTTTTGTTTGTGAACTTATGTAGAAGAAATCTATTTGTACAGGCTTCAGTGCTGTGTATGTTTGCATGCAGAATAAAATAATTGCATGGGATCTGGTCTCCGTATACATCACCACTACTTAAAGCATTAGACCTCCACTGTTCGGTTCCAAAACCTGACTGCGGTAGCTACACTACAAACGGATTTATTTCTATCCACACAGTAAGCCAACTAGTAAATGCCACGATAGTCACTAGAAGCCGCTAGTAACTGCAGCGACTTTGGCAATATCTGTTCCACCAATAGCGCTTTGCTCGTAATCGTGCAGATTTGCTCGTAAAACGCATAGATACGGTGGCTGTACGAATTTCTGAAGTATAGAGAAACACAACAAGCGCAAAGTGTCATTTTGCAATGACAAAGGCGCTGTCTCATTGCTAAAATATCATTCTGTCAATATTTGGGATCTCGTTGCCTATCTTCTGCCATGAAAAAACTTTGAAGCCAAGCTCTTCCCGCTCGCTCTAGATAGGTGATAAAGGCAAAAACAGTCTAGCGGCTATCTTCCTCGAAAACAAATATAGAAAGGCGGAACATATACGGGTTATAACAAATGAGCAGGACCCAGCCGCCGCGGTGGCTTAGTGGTTATGGCGCTCGGCTGCTGACACGAAAGACGCGGGCCTGCCGCGACGATCGAATTTCGAAGGAGGCGAAAAATGAGAAGCTCGTGTATTGTGCGATGTCATCATCATCATCAACCTGACAACACCCACTGCAGGGCGAATGCCTCTCCCATGTCTCCCCAATTAACCCTGTCCTTTGTCAGCTGCGTCCACCCTATGCATCAAAACTTCCTAATCTCATCCGCCCGCCTAACCTTCTGACGCCCTCCGCTACGCTTTCCTTCTGAGTATGAAATGAAAATTGCCATGAGTATGAAAAGTGTATTGTGGCCCACACTATGCTGTGCATTCCCAGTGGCGCACCGGTGCTAGGGTCTCTTCTCTTACCCACTCACCTCATCAGAATATTCGCTGTGCTAGTACAGCAGAGAGCTGCCTCATCTCCATAGTTCTCCGATTTTTGCAGTGGCAGCGCGCCGAGCGCTTGCTGTTGCAAACGCCCGCAGCGCCATCCAGTGCCAACGCAGCCAAGCTGTGCTACACTAGCGCTCCTAGCATGCGCCGCGCAAACTGCCGACCGACATGCCCATGAGTGCGCAATGGAAACCCTTACTACATACAGCTCTTGCTGTATAAAAATTAAAAATTGTTGATCTGTGCTCAGTGTTGTCTATTCTCGTAAATAAGCCACACATCCAAAGCTGCGTTGTATAGCTTCTCAACTGAGCAACTCGGAGAGAGAGAAAGTAGAGTTTAATTAAAATTGTTGGACCGTAATTGGACGCGACGCCGGCCTTGCACGAGCAGAGATTTTGGAGTAATGCTCCCCAGCAGCGTAAGAAAGCTGATCGCCATATGTTACCATAGAGCAAGGACATCTGCAGAGTGCGAACGATTGGTGTGCGGCGACGTTTAAAAGCAGAGTGCCCGTAGCTTGGATGTCACCCTCGGCTTTGCGCCTGTATCGTGCTTGGCCTCTGCCTCCACATTCGAGTCTATTCTTTTCTACGAAAGCTCTACGAAGGACAGTTGACGAGATTTATTTCGCTGTTCACAGGGCTTAACTCAGCGAATTATGGTTCCAAACAGGATTTTGCACAGCAGAAAAAAAAAGGGAAGAGGGATGTGATCTACCGTCATAGCGAATCCGCAGCCAAAGCGAGCCCGGGTCAGTGGCTCTTATTTGGTTATTACGGGGTTAGGTTGCGCGATAATGCTTAATTAGTTGCACTATTCTTGTGGAACTGATATAATTTCCAGTTGTTTCAACAGTTGAACTTACCCCTTCTGGGTCAGGCTTTCGGCGAGCTTCTCTCAGCGAAATGCATTTTCCCTTCTTGGAAATGATTTTACGGGCCATAATGCGTGCCCTTACGGAAATGAAAGGCCGCTGTGGGCACAAAAGCTCTATATACACACTGGCCGCCTAAAAATGGCATGTAACATGTGCAAATGTGCCTCATTCGCAATAGCCTCCATGATTTGGATTGAAATCTGAACGGAAGGCTCAGATAACTCAACAATTATTCGAAGCGTCAATGTAGGGTGTGACATTTGTCACAGGCATCCTTCAACTGGAGTATAGATCCGAAAACACAAAATGCAGCACTGAGAATTACTATTCTTGAACGTTAGAAGAACCACTGTAGGCTGGCACACAGAGCCGCGCAGACTTTACCGGTGATCGAGCTGCCGCGCAATATAGAGACGCAGCAGGCGCAGCTGAGTAAGAGAGGAACATCAATGCAGATAGGACATTTATTTCCTTTCTCTTGCGACGACGCCGCATACACAAGTGCCGCTTCGCACACGTGACCTCGTAAGTTTGCTTGCTATGTACAAACAACGTGATCGCCGGAGCGCGAGTGTGTAAATGTGGGCCTTAACTCGACGCGGTAGCTCCCTTGTTCGGTTACTGACAAGTGAGTATTAAATTCATCAGCAGACGACACCAGAGGAACACCTAAAATAAAGCATTGTGCCTTGTAAATAGATGAACTGAACATGTGACTTTTTTGTTTCAGGCGAACCATCCGTTCACTCGTAATGTGCTCTTTAGAGTGGGACTGATAGAGCTCACTAAGAGTGCCTGGGATCTGAAACAGACTTTAAAAACGACGATAACTGAACAAGGGTTGTCTGGTGTTTTGCTCTAATTTCGACAAAGTCTTCGGCATGTGTCTTGTTCAGGATCCTGCTGCTATTCTGTCGGCGTGACGTTTGCTACAGAAAGTTTCCTCCATGGACAAAACGTAGTCCTTTTCGTCCAGCATAATTCGTTAACAACTGATGACAATTTTTGCAAGACATTAGGTTCGAATTGCGAGTATACAGATGCCAGCCCAATTCACATTTCTATATGCGTCAGTTTGTATTTTCTCATAAAGATGAACCACCTCTTTCAGTATCTTATTGGCGCAAGAAATATAAATACGTCAGCGGAAAAAAAATTGCGTTCTTCGAGATATCGTCAAGATAGTACTATTGAATTGGAAGTGTTGCTGCCTTTATCTTTTCTTCTAAATGACAACAAAAAATTGCGGGTGTTTATGGCATCAGAAAGGGCAAAGCAGCGATGTCCCATTCTGTAACCAAAAATTGTCTAAATTAGGCCAAGAAATATCGATTTCAAGCAGTTTTTCCTGCAGAAAATTGAAAAAGCAAGAAATTGAAAGCTTAGGAAAAGTGAGACAATTTCGTTTTTGAAAGCCGTTGCGGTGGCTCAGTAGTTATAGCGCTCGGCTACTGACCCGAAAGACGTGGGTTCGATCCCCGCTGCGACAGTGGCATATCAATGGAGGCGAAATGTTAGAGACCTGTGTGCTGACAAATGTCAGTGCACGTTGAAGAACCGCAGTCGGTCGAAATTATTCGGAGCCCTCCACTGTGGCGTCTCTCATAGAGCGTGAGTCACTTTGATACTTTAAACCTCATAAAACCGAAACCAAAATTTCAGTTCCTAAACTTCTCTGAAACTTCCTAAAATTTCCTTTTTGGTAAACTTTAGCCGTCAGATTCCTTAAAGAAACGAAATTCCTGAACTGGAACATCGGTGGGCTAATGAGCAAAACGCGCCGAACTTTTTGCTGCAGACGTTGTGTGTTCAGCTGAACGCTAGCTCAGTGATTCAAAATTCCCCAGTTTAGCCCGAGCTTTTCGCGGGGATTTTTGTCAAACCCGAGAAAGAAAAATTTTCTCAAAACAATGAAAAGACGGCACATCCCCCGGCAATCATAATCGCGCCTTATTTGGCCACAGGTAGGTCAGCATTCTTTTTAATGCGGCGCGAGCCTTCCAGTTCTCACCTGAACTCATGGCAATGTATGAAGACTGTGAGTGGATCAAAATGTACAATAAATAGTGAACAAATGAAACACAACAAATGAATGTCTCATGAGGCACACATATGAACGTCCGTGAAGTAGGAACACAAGACTAAGTAGAGGTGGTATAAAATTGGACACGTAGTCACGAAAACCAACGTTTTTTGCTCTTTGCACAAAGCCGAACACAAGGGTAGACATGAAGCAAGGAACTTGACACATTGTTTAAGGCTCTCCAAAAAAAAAAGAAAAGGACACACTAACTCATTTAACTGAAAACTCAAGCCAATCACGAAGCTTTGCACACACACACACAAAAAGGTATTGCAGTGCCCAGTGGAAAACTAAAACATTGGCCCGACTAGATTTAGGTGCCCACAATATAGACGATTTAAGCATAGACGCACACAGAAGACAGATAACGAAATCACCTGTCACAAACAGCACAGAATGAAGAGTCAATAAATGCCTGTCTCGGATAAAAAGAGCGGCGCATCCATAATACGCACCCTCAAAGTCGCCACATTTTTTCTTCCACACTAAAAGATGTGTACAAACATGTTGGCAACACAAACAAACAACTAACAAAAACTAAAAACAACCTGTGGACTAGAATGTATGACCCGAACGTCGTCACCTTACCCGTACACCACCGATGCAGCCCTCGGTGCATAATGCACGTCGCACACGCGACTATGGAGAGCAGCACGGTCCCTGCCCAGCGCTATCATGAGGCTGAATGAAGTACCCGCACAAATTACGGTAGTGTCTATCGACACTTTACCGCGCCTCTTCTTTTCACTTCGTCGGCTGCTCATAATAGATGATAATTCAGCCAAGCTTAGCTTTTCCCTCCTGTCAAAACTATGCGAAAACACGGCGAAGGTATCTCATTTGTTGGTATAACTTAATTTTCATTTACGCGTAGCCTTCATGAACAACAGCTCTAGATTTTTTCAACCCGTCTTTCTATCCACCTTATTCCCGCGGCATCAAGGATAAATACTGCTATGGAAGTGAAAGCGGTCGAAGCTTGTTCAAATTTACTAGCAGTGAGGTTCATGCATACTTCCGATCATTTTTCTTCACAAGAACCCATGTGACATTATGCAGCGGCAACTAAACTCAGTTTAACACGACTCCTTATTGAAAGCTACCTGAATGACGGAAAACATCTATCAGCTTGTTTAGTTTCTTCAAAAGAAGCATGCTAAGTAGCTACTGTCCCTAATTAAAGCGCTGTTCCGGACGCCTTCATTCCTATGCAAGGTTCTCATTGTGTTTGAAGAGAAATGTGAAAGGAAATGAAAGTGCGCGGATCACAAAGCCTAAGGGAGAGCTTTGTTAAAGTCTCCCCATCGACTTCCCGCATTTATTCCGAATTGGCTTATTGTTATGCTGACTAACCCAGGGCTACGTCTAAGCTTTCATAGATGCTTCATAGCGCAGCTTCGTAAAGCAATTGCTCCTTTTTCTTATACTCGTCCTTTCATACTTCTCTGCTGTACTCTTTCCGAAAATCAGTAAGTACTGTTTCCCTTGCGGTGGAAGTTACGGACTTGTTTCTTAGTCTTTCTTTT
The DNA here is from genome assembly GCF_052857255.1 of Amblyomma americanum. Classification (NCBI taxonomy): domain Eukaryota; kingdom Metazoa; phylum Arthropoda; class Arachnida; order Ixodida; family Ixodidae; genus Amblyomma; species Amblyomma americanum. The sequence continues at coordinate 154,177,074 of NC_135499.1, read as the reverse complement.
TTCTCGTGCTCGTGCTTTCACATTTTGAAATACCTGCAAAGCAGTATTTTATACCTAATACAAAATACCCGTGTATTGCGTAAGCTCTTTAAGGTTCTTGTCTGCAATGCAGGTTAAAGCGAGCACGACCGGAGCTCATAGCTGCGATCTGTTGGAGACCATTTTCCTGAAGGACAGCGTGAACTTGAACAAGGACTGAAGGACGACACACAGACGGGCGCTGTGTGTCCTGTCCTTGTCCAAGTTCATGCTGTTCTTCAGAAAAAATGTCATACCAACTCGCGCAAGCCTTCGTTTTACTGTTGGAGACCAGCCTTGCGCATCGGATTATTTCAGGCCATGACTCAACCTTGACAAAATGTGGTTGGCGCAATGCTCCCGGAAACAAAAATTACACTGGTGTCATTCTTTTTATGGGACAGTACTCAAACAAAGTAATGAACGAAATTGGTTGGCTGACATAAAGGTAGGAATAGACGAAGAGAACAATAATAAAATCTGAGAATTTTGTACATCATTCAGCCTTTACAATAATTAGCCAATATTAGATAATGGATGCAACTTTCAAAATTTCTAATGCATACAGCTAAAGGTGAATAGGAATGAACTAATCAAAATAAAGTTTGACCTATAAAAATTAGGCATTTCAATAATCTGCCGTACCATGGACGACTCGATTGATACTAATTTAGAAACGAAAAATTCATACGAAACTCAGCAGGCGTGCATTAAGGGCTAGATGTGCAAGATGGCTGTTTAACGCAAAGTGGCTGTGGAAGGGGTGACCCAAGCAGTGCTTCATGAAAGAAATCGCGAATATTTTAATCAAATACCTTCCTTTATCCAAGGTGCTTACAGGGCTTAAGAGCTCACAGACTAGGCTGATACAAACACATTTGGCTATGAATAGGTCTAGCTTAGAGCAGCGCACTTGCGACAAAATGTAGCGCCGGAAACTCGCGCTCGGTGGAAGTTGTTTCTTTTCATCTCCAGTATGAATATCTCGAACCGCAGTCATTCATTTCACGCAAACGGTGCTTACGTAGCAAAATGGAAGCTTCAAAAGGGACTTCATTCTAGAGTATCGGTACCCCAAAATACCCGAAACGAAGAGGACAGTGTTCAGTACCTTTACGAAGTTTCCTTTCTGTAACGCCAAGTAGCTTCGTCCCCCCCCCCCACCCCCGCCCCCCGAGCACCATGAAGTAACGAAGAGGGATAGTCGTAATATTAGAGCCCCAGCGAACACTAGTAGCCACTCAGCTTAAGGAAGTGTTGCTTAATTTTCCGGTGCATGTCGAAAGCAATACTGCCACTTTGATCATGCTTCGCTAAAAATGCGCTTTCAACAAAAATCCTAACGAGAGGAGAGAGAACGAAGAAATGCTAAAACAAAAAGCACATTGCGACTCTCCGTTCACAGATGAGCCAGCAACTAACTTCGCCCTTACTTTCGTGTTTCTGGAAAAGTATTCATGCCCTACAAGGCAAATCTCGGAACACACACCCATATGGCATTAGCTGTCATTTAGACAATTGAATTAATGTTCAGGTAATGCCCGTAGTTGGGTTGTGAGCAAATGTGAATCGCCCCCGCTAACGATCTGTCCTTCGTTACTCAGCTCTAAACACGATGCTTCTTTGCTTTCAAAAGGTATTGTCTAGCCATTTCTAGTCGAAAAAATCACTCAGTTTTTTATAGCATCACGTGATCTCTCATCTGAGAGAGCAAACGCCTAAGCTTTCCAATACAAGCGACCAGGAAAGACTGGCCATTCGGCTTTGTTTATATGAAATACAAATTGTTCACATCAAATGGAAAAGAGCTTTACGACTTGAACGGTATGCTCTTCAAGTACAAGTACAGAAACGGCGATTGTGAACGTCAGCTACGAGCAATCGAGGCAGCATTATGCCTGCAAAGCATGGTTTTATACCAAGAACCTATACACGTGCTGACGCTCGTGCCACGAAACACGCTCGGGCAGTGGTGTCGTTATAGCGCTGAACGTCCAGATAAAATTCTTACTCCACTGAGTAGGTTTTGCGTTTCTGCGCTGGGATGGATATAGCAAACATCTGCACAGCTTACGCACTCTAGCCGTTGTGATTTTACCAGCAACTTTCAATGTTTCCATCAGTTTTTCTTTTTTAGAAAAAAGTTCGATATACAGTTACTAGCAAAGCGAAGAGGCAAGCTCTGTTCACTATCAAGAGTCGCATTTCCTTTGCCATCTGCACTGAACTCGAAAAACCATTAGAGTGATAAAACACTCGCACGTAAACTTCTCAAAACATAAAAAGAACTATTATTGTCCCCCGTTTCTGGAGAGTACAATGCTGACAGCATTCAAATAGCATGCTTCTTGTATTGTTGCTTCAATCTACGCCTGTCATAGCTATTAGGATTTATCAAGAGGCAGCCTTTCGTACTAGTACTATCTTCGTTACCACCTTAAAATGGCCAGACAATACCTTCCCGTTGCAGCAGAGCACGCGTAGAATAGAAAACAATTGATGCACCTCCTCGGACATAAACATGGTCATAGGGGTGCTGTGCCCACCATCACGTGTGTAGCACCACTGTTCTGTTTGTGGTGCCGATAGGACCCCTTCTATCCATCCCGTGGTGAAGCCTCAGTGCAGATGTCAAGAACAACACAAATACAAATCGCCGTGAGTCTAACTTGCAGGCCTATGCTGGCCTCCCGAGCACGCAAGTTAAAGCACACGAGCTGACTCGTCTCCGATGCACTGTCACGTGCGGCCGCACTTGAATATACGATGAACAACGGCCGCCGCATCTGACACTATTTTCATTGCCTCCCGCAAAACATGAGCCCTGAGAGAGAGCCATCTGGCAACAAAAATCGGAACAAGCCGACGCGAACAGAGCGATAGAGAGAGCAGCAGTAACAACAACGACATCGTCGTCTCTACATTATGTACACCGAAGACGATGAAATGAGTCCCTCGCTCAATGATTTCACGTCTTCTTTACGGGGCCGCGGGACGCTCGAACGCGGCAACTCCGCTGGGCATTCCGACGCGGTTCAGGTTGCACGCTGTCGGGGCCGAAACCAGCGGATGCAAAAAGTTTTTCTGCCTTACAATATCTGTAGAGAGACAACGTTACGCGCACTTCTTGGGAACACAAGAAAAGTAGAGGACAACGGGAAACAAAACAAAACAACACACGCACGCACACACAAGAGGTCGACATGAAGAGCACGGTCTGTTTGTCTGTCTGCCTCCGGACCGGGCAGCCAAAGAGGCAGCAACGAAACGGCTAGTGACGTCATCCGCTGCCGCCCACAACGTAACCGGATAGAGGTGGTGACGTAATCTCAGCGGCGCCAGTCCAGGTGAACGGGGTGCAACCAGGCTTCTAGCACACGAGTCACACAAACACGCTTGCTATCACTCGGCTGAGAGGAGCGCGTCCGTCGTGTTCAGTAGTCTCCAAGCCTTCTCGCATCTCTGCTTGTTGTGCGGCTGCCGAACTTTCTGCTCTTTCTCTTGCCGGCTTAGAACTGCCCCTCGGAGGACTGCAATCCTAGGGAAAGAGTACGAGCGAAGCAAGTTAAAGGTGGTCTCCGTTTCCTAAGAGGACCATGCCAACATTCTAGAAGACACACTCACTGCGTAAGCTTGGCCGCCTATTAAAGCGACGCCATAAGAAAAAAAAAGGATCTTGGAAGCTATTTTACTGCTTAAGCATGCAAACAACACTGTGGCGCGCGTACGTGGCGTAACACAAAGTTTAACGCCCACGTCCATTTATTCGCACTCCAAAAACATGGCTCCTGAACGCAACAGGATGTACAGAAGGACAGCACAGGACAGACAGTGAGTAAAATAACGCTAGCCCCTTCCCAAGATTAGTTAAGGCTAGAATTCTCCTTTTACGTGAGTGTTATCACCTTTAGCTTAATTTCATGAGATGTTCAATGCCAACTAAGTGCCGCCAGTTTGGGTCGAAAAGTCTACCAGTTATTTTTTTTTCGTTTTTAAATGACCAGCAGTGATTCTGTGCTTATTTTCCAGGAGCCGCTCCTCAATATACTAAGTTCCTCCCAACAGAAAGAATACTTATATACTTATGTGATCGAGCTTCTTTCTTTGCAGAGTTTCGTAATTATGAAGAGTAAATTATTAGGAAAATAAAAGAGGGCTTCCCGCCCGGCCTCCATCGATTATTAGCTCTATTGGCCTGAAGTCGCAAAGTTCTCTCTCACAAATTAAAAAAAAAAATTTAGGCGGGTGCTGCCTCCGATGGCAGCACCGATGGCAGGTGCTGCCACCAATAGGGCTTGTGCCACCCAAGTTGCTCTTCCCGAGTAACCTCTCGCGAAGAATTGAACCGCCACCTGCCACGGTGGCGCAACAAGGCCACGTGACCTAGGTGGCCCACCTAGGTCGCTCCTCTGGGAATTTTTTTGTCGATTTTTCTATCATGGTCAACATCGCCGACAACCGACGCCAAAGACGACCGCCGGTCTTTCTGCGATATAGGCTCCTTAACGCCGTGGCGTTAGAAAAAAAAGACAGGTAGAAATAAGACATTAAAAAAACACCTATTTCTTTTTTGTAATTTTTTTGGTTTTTACTCTTCGGAGATGTCTTTCTTTTTTTTCGTACATTTCCTTCCTTTTTTATCGCTTACAAAAACGATGTGGATGTAACTCTTCCGTCGAAAAGAAAGCATTAGTTTGTAATCACCTCTCGTGTAAATGTAAACAGTCGTGGTGCTCTAATATTTCAAAGATACAGGAACTGACCAACCAAACTAATGCAAACATCAACCCATAGCAACAATGGCGCTACTATCAAAACGAATTTGCCAAAAATTTATGATCGGTTGTTTAAGAGAAGGTTAGTGCCAGCTGAGAGCAGTTAAAAGAAGCTGCGCACTTGGACTATTTGTGAGAGAGAGAGAGACCGGGTGCACTTCAATAAAAAGAATCTGCTGTTTTCAGCATCACACCAGCACCTAGAGCATGATGGTGCCTGCAACAGCAGCACAGGTTCCAGAGAACTACACACACGTACAACAGTAAATTCAAATTAACTTCGTCACTAACTCGTCTCCTATTAACGAAGCGTCGCAAAAAGCACCACGTCAAACCACCCCAATTAAAATGCCTTGACGCACGTAATAACACTCAAGTATGAAGCGAAAATTTTCCTCGGGGGGGGAGCTCTCTGAGACAGAAAAAAAATGAAAAAACTTCCATATTAAGTATTTCGCCTCAGAATGGGCCCTATACTTCAAGAACACAGATGGTGTTCGCTCTCTTGCATAAAATAACCACAAAAAGAGCTGCAACGTAATTGCGGCTTCTACATTCTGCCGCGAAAGTTCGAAGAGGGGTTCGTCGAGGTACCGCAATAAAAAAAAGAACAATTTTTTTTTGTTTTGCTCGCAGCTTTCAAGACACGCGTAACACAAAAGTATGAATACTGCAAACATTTTTTTTCAATTACTTTTTCTTAGTACTACTCTTAGGTCCACGCTTGTGTTCCTCAGTCACGACCTTCTTTTTTTTTCTTTTGCCTTTACTTATGTTTATCTTATTCGCTCTTTCACGCACGAAAAAACGCAACACGCACGGTCACGTCGCGTGACAGGGACTAAACTAATGAAAATGGAGCGCGGCTGTGCCTCGACAACTTTGGGCGCAGTTTTCCTTTAGCCTAATGACCTCCAGCTTGCAGAAAGAGATAAACCCGAATGAAGAGGGGGCGGGTACGAGCCCGGGGTTTCGAAACAGGTGCTTCAGCTCGCTCGCTGATTTCTGCCGGAAGAGAAGTTTAAGCAGTGGGTCTCGCTATTTAACGACGGTGCGCTACAGAACTGCTACTAGAGGTCCCCCGAATTATTGCAAGGCACGCAGAGACCTACCAAAGAAAAAAAAACAGTACGAAAATGAAAGCCGTGCGTTCAACCGCTTCGATGGGAGCGTTTTTTTTTTTTCGTGCAGCATCGATAGAGCGTACGATCACTAGCAGGTTGTGGCACGGTCAAAGGGAACTTATTACAAGCCTTCAATCAATCATTTCTAGACATAAGTATGATCGAGAACGACACTTTTTTTGCTTCCTGATTGTTTTTCCTCGAAAATTAATAAACTCCAGATATCGTTAACCTCACAAGCAGGAATAATAAATAAATACTTTTGAGTCGAACTTCATTATTCCATCCACATTGCTGTTACCTGTACACACACGTGGATTTCCAAGAGCCGGCGCTGAAGCACTCTTCTTGGTGCCCTTTCGAAGTTCGTCTTACTAGCGGCCATTTCATGAAAAACAAAACGTGTTTAACTCTTTGAATTTTTCGTTTTGTTGTCTCTCCTACATTTGCTTATGTTTCATTTTTCGTCCTTCAGTCTCTCGATAATTACATTTTTGGTTTCGGAACTATACGGTTCAATCTCAGGCAAAATGGACAAAAGGCGGAGCTAAAAATTTACCGTGCTTCCATCTTTATGTTTTTTTTTTCTTCCAGCAATCGAACCATAGCCTTTAGGGAGATATTGCTAGCAAAGCTGCGGCTTTCCCCTTCCGGAAATATAATAATAGACAGATTTGAATAATAGCAAGCAGAACCGAACAACTACGCCTCACAGAGGAATTGCAACAGATCGACCAAAAAGGCAGCTGCTTTCAGGTCCTTTAAAACCGGCGTATCGTATATAAAAAAGCACATGCATACAATGACTTCGGTACACGTACGGTGAAAATTTGTGAGGGGCAGGGGTTAAGGCGGAGATTTGCACAACGGCTTGGATGTGCGCAGCCATGATTAATAAAGCTCCTCTAAGCTCCAAGTTTTAACTCTGACACAAGCACAGAGCAAAAATAAGACAGTGTTTACTTTACTTATGAAATGCTGAGTGCAGTTGCTTGCATAAAGAGTTGCAAAAATTTGCGCTTACTTGTGACGACCTGGCATCAGGCGTAGTTGGCCGCGAACCACGTTATTTACCTGCGAAAGAAAACATAAGCCACATATTCTGAAATCGTAGCGGAAGACGAATAAAGTGATATTAAAAAGGGCCATTATACAAAAAAAAAATATGTAGGACTACCATGCAGCAGCCGATCTGATTATGAAAAGTTACCTTATTGTTAAGTTGATGTCATTTAACACCTTTGAGAAAGCAGAGGCGAACATAGTACAAGGTTCTTCCCTTATTACTAAGTTGTTGCAATGCTTTAAGAAATGAGAGGCGCACATCTTTACGGCGGACATAATTAATGTGAAACTACGAGGCCGAACATAAATAAATTCAGCCGCCGCGGTGACTGAGTGGTTATGGCGCTCGGCTGCTGGCCCGAAAGACGCGGGTTCGATCCCGGCCGCGGGGGTCGAATTTCGATGTAGGCAAAATTCTAGAGGCCCGTGTACTGTGCATTGTCAGTGCACGTTAAAGAACCCCAGGTGGTCGAAATTCCCGGAGCCCTTCACTACGGCGTCTCTCATAGCCTGAGTCGCTTTGGGATGTTAAACTCTCATAAACCATAAACCATAAATAAATTCAGGCCAAGCTGAACTTGAACAAACCGCGACCTTAGCTTAGGTCATTTCTGCGGGAAGCCCTGCATTTTACGCTTCACAAACATTAGGGACGCATTATTTCCCGCTTCCATGCTCACTGCTCTAAAACAGCCACTGTTCAAGCATTTCATAAACTGGCTCACGGTTTACCGTCGCTTAGGCGCTCGAGAAGCACACAAATGTTTGGTCGGAAGCGCTTCCAGTGTCACCGCTATGTGCCGGAAACCACCGCCTTTGGCCGCGCACATAATCTTCATTTCTTCGTATTCTCGGGTACAAATTATCTTTGTAAGTATTTTCAAAACATCTTATTTTTACGAAGCAGAAGCGCGTCAAAAGATCGGCAACCACCATGAACACAAAGCGCTAAGATGAGTCAATGGTTTCGTTCATGGTCACTGTATATATGTTCCACGACAAAGGGTTTCGCGTTATTTTTGAACTTTTTGTTGTTGTATCCACTGTCTGCAGCCACTTTGCTTAGAACAATGCATTACCGCTATCCACAGTAAGCATTCGCCGTCTTTACGAGCTCCACTTAGGCGCTACTACGAACACCGCTTCTCTGAACATCGATTCTTTTGCACCGCGCAAGCTGAATAGCAAAATTGTGATAAGCGAAAATCCTGCAACTTGTTCCGCTGTGGCGCCAATATTCTTCTTCTAGTTTCGACACGATGTACATATATTTCGCACCTCAGTGATATCTGCAGTTGTAAGCGTTCTACGACTCTCAGCAATCCAGTTACAGCCGCACTAGTTGGGGCCCACACAAAGGCATGATGAGAACAAAACAGAACACGTGGACAAAGCGATTTCTACATGTTCTAGTTGACTTGAAGAGAGGTTGTAAGCTACTTGTCGAATTAGCCTCACCATAATTCCTCCGGCAATTGGTGAACCGTTGCGACAATTAGATGTAGATTAAAATCAGGGATTTGAGACATATATCTGTGACTTAGGAGATATACGTCACACAATCCTCGACAACATACGTCAACTGCTGCTGTTTATCATCTGGAGACCAGGTAAGAGTCTCGAAGGAATATTAGAAGGCGGTAAGCCTCCTCAATTCTTTGTGACGAGGTGCACACGGGTACTCTTGGCGTTCTGTTTGAGTTCCTGTCCTGTGCGAGCTCTAAATACAGAGAGATGCGAAAGTACTATCGCGCTCAACATGAGTAGCAACGCGCCGTCATCGACGGGAGCTGGCTCCCTCGTCTACATCCTCCAACAATCACTCGGAATTCTGGGAAGAACTGCCATTCCAGGAAACGACCACACTCCCTCTATAGTGAAACGTGTTCACGGAATTCGCTTGCATGAAATTGAATTCAGTTTCAAATATTTCATACAATTCTTGATTGGGCCAATAACAGGAAATATATAATGAACTTATCGATGGTAGTTGGGATGCAGTAGAATACCATAGGTAAATAGAATGCATTTCAGTTATACCACGCTGTTTCCTGAGGGGGAGTGTGGTCTTTTCCTGGAATGGCAGTTCTTCCCAGAATTCCGAGCGATTGTTGGAGGATGTAGACGAGGGAGCCAGCTCCGGTCGATGACGGCGCGTTGCAACTCATATTGAGCGTGATCGTACCAAATGGACAAATGCACCACGCTGGCGCCACTCACAGGTCGGGTGTCTCTCCTGCAGCGGCGGTCGGTCACCTGGCCCCGCAGTGGTGGGCGCAGGCCAGCAGCCACTGCACCAGCAACGACACCAGCAGCGGCAGCAGCGAGCAGGCGGCCGCGCAGTGAGGCGCACCCGCCGTGAGCGCCATGCCGCCGGCGTCGTTCTGCACGGCGGCCAGCCGACGGTGGCTCTCCAGCACGTGCACCAGCACCCAGGTGGCGTTGGCGTTGGCCGGCTTGCACGTGTAGTTGCCGGAGTCTGACGCATCCACGGCGGGCAGCAGCAGACGCGACAGCGCAGTGCCGTTGCGGCCCTTGGCCACGCTCACGCGGCCGCCGCGCTCGAAGTTGATGAGCCGCCCCTGGTGGTACCAGAACACGAACGCCGGCGCCTCGGGGCTCTCGCTAATCGTGCACGTCAGGTTCAGCGCCGAGCCGGCCTCCACGTGAATGTCGGGCCCGCCCAGGATGCTGGCCTTGGGTACTGCGTCGCCGGTGAAGTCACGTTTGTGAACCAGAGCATAGCGCGAATACTAGTGTAGGCCGTAAACGTACCACGATCGGCACGCTTAACACGAACGCTGCAGCGCGTGTCTTCCATTGGCTTTAGAGCAGTTGGGCGTCGGCCGCCGGGTCTGAGAAAATATTAGGGTGGAAGCAGGACATGAGCTGTCTCCAACCACCGCAAACGCACCGTGCAGCATGGTCTCGGACTCAGCGCCCAGAGCTGAGGGGCTGTAATATTAGTGCAGGGTGCGCAATCCAGCGTTCATGTTAAGCGTGCTGACGGTGGTACAACCGCAAATAATGGAACATCGAAACCAAGACACTAAATGCCTTCAGAGCGTTAGCAAACCACAAGAACTTGACAGAAACACAGCGCTGGTGGCTCGGAAAATTACAATACTATCTATGAGCTTCATGCATGAATAAGCGGCGGTTCCTTGTTTTATGCGCCATCGCAATGTGCTGAACGTGCTTCAATATGAGCAAGCGCCGATCGACCAGCACTTAAAGGGACATGTTTTAGAGACTTCTTACTTGATCGAGATTTTCATGCGATACTAGAACCGTTGGAGCAATATAAGTGAATTTCTGGCGGAGTGTCCTTTCAAAGATGAGTGTATCGACTTTTGATGCTGTGAATAGCGCTGACACGAAACTGCGCCTGTGGAAAAGGTACGGGCCCAGTAAACCACAAAAAAAGAGCAAAGGCCCACCCCGTATTCGTGTCCCTGTCTTGTTTCTGCAAACCAATGCTTCAAGTTGTTGGCGTAACCGTCATACTAAGCGTATAGTTTTGTTAGTCATTTTCCTTACGTTGAGCACAAACAATATCGGCAACAGAAATACCTTCCATCTTAATTTACCCCAACAGTGCAGTAAGCACCATTTATTTCGAATGACCTCCAACCTTCTGGGCCCACTTAACTCGCAAACTGTTCTTGTTAAACAATTAATTATTATTTCCTTGCAGTAAGTCGCACCCTTCTGTCAACCTTGCCTATGCACCACATGTCTATGCACCACCGCGCCGCGGTGGCTCAGTGGTTATGGCGCTCGGCTGCTGACCCGAAAAACGCGAGTTCGATCCCGCCCGCGGTGGTCGAATTTCGATGGAGGCAAAATTCTAGAGGTCCGTGTACTGTGCGATGTCAGTGCCCCGTTAAGTAACCCAGGTGGTCGAAATTTCCGGAGCTCTCCACTACGGCGTCCCTCATATCCTCAGCTGCTTTGGGACGTTAGACCCCATAAATCAAACCAAACATGTACATCTTTAGAGCCACAGATCGATAGAAGAGTCAAAGGTAACAATGTTTTACAGGTGTCAACATGAAGGTACTGTCTTGCTTCCAGTTGTTCTGCTCTTAGCGAGTAGAACTGGAGCTTAAATAGCGAAGAGGCTAGGGAGGAACGGGGGTCTACTCACTGACGACGCGCAGCGAGACGACCTGTCTCAGGGGCGGGTCCGAGTTGACGAGGCACTCGTAGAGGCCGGCGTCCCTGAGCTGGGCGTCGCGTATCTGCAGCGCCCAGTTGTTGGAGAACTGCATGTGCACAGTCTGGAAGCGTTCGTCTGACGTGTACCGCGTCAGCCCCACGGTCAGCAAGTGGAAGTCACGCAGCCGGATCCACGACACCTGCGGAGGGACACAACAGGGCGGTCAGCAACAAGAGACGAATTCTTTTTCCTCTTAACGACAAAAGGGGGAGGGCTTCGAGGATGGCCCTGCCATCCAGAAAACACCTAATTATTATAGAATAGCTTGAATATAATAACGAATCATGCTCGTACCGCCTAGTGACGTGAGCTGGTAGGTGTGACTGTGCACTCGGCGGTCGTGAGGTTGTGGCGTGGCCCGCGGGCAGGCCACAACCGTAGCGACGAGTAGTGTCGTGGTTTTGAAAACTGAATAGGCGACAATATTATTAACGGCCGGATCCGAATCGGTAATTACAACGGGGCGTGTGACTAATAGAGTTACTGTTAGACGTTAGTTCACCAATCTTCTCGTTAACACGATTCACCTCTTTCTGATTTCCGTCACCGGTTCTGCTACCATGCCCAAAACTCCAGTTTTATACCTAAAACCTTCTTTTAAAAGTTACATCGGGCTTCGTTGAAACGCTCACGATTTGGTTTTTATATGCTAAATTAATGTTTTCTGCTTATGCTGATATTCAAGTGGAAATGAGTTTTTTTTTTTTATGGACATGAAAGAGGGTCGTAAGCGGGTGAACAGATAGCCACTGCCCTGTTAAGGAACACGGAGAATTCCTGCCCCCCCCCCCCCCGAATTGGGGTTAGTACGCCTCGCTACAATAGCCTGGCCGGCAGCTCCGAATTCTAGGTTGCCATACGTTGAATGCGTACACGAGCACATGTTGCTCTTCTTCCGGTAAGCATTCCGAATTCTAGAGCGACGCTTCCTCCCCTTCCCCAATGCAGAGTAGCAGACCAGGTATCAATCTTTCTGGCCAACCTCTTAGCCTTCGTTTCATTAAACTTATCTGTCTATCTGTGACAGGTACAGCTTATTCGTGGCGCGAATGCGACTCAAGAGGCACTATCGCAACGGAGATCCCACACCCTGTCCTCACTTACTAAACAGTACAACTGGCCTACGCATTTCACATCACACCAGGTGTCCCTCAAAGTTCGCATCGCCTCAGGAGTAAACTTACGGTGAAATTTCATTTTCCTTAATTATCGAGAGCGTTGTTCAGGAACTGAACTGCCTTGGTTTGAATGCGAATCGCTCATTTCCAACCGTTACCGAAACAAGCGCTAATACCAAGTGAAGATGTTTCATTCTTCAACACTCACTCAGTGTCGACGCGACGCAGCTTAGTGCCAAGGTAGCTTCTTATGCTTAGTTTTTAAACACTTTTCGTTGTAATTTACTACCTGCACACACCCTTATCACCCTTTAGTTCACCGCGGGAGGGAATTGCTTACCTTATCTTATCTGCCAGCCATAGATTTCTCATTAAAGAATGCGACCATGCGTGGCCGGCTGTAGGATGTTCGGGACTCGTGTCAACTATGCAAGCTCGTTATCAGGAAACTTCAAAGTCATGTTCAAAAGGAGCTGAGCCGAAACATGGTGCCCGTATCATCCCCATCACTACCAAATCCGTTCTTTGTTTTGCAAACAAAGCGACTACAATCGCTTTGTTTACGTCGTGCACTCAAGGTAGTCCAAATATTTTGAGGAGGCAAGCTCTGCCTTTAAGGTATGACGCAGTAGCGTTCATGCCTCCCTTCAGCGGCCTGAGGTTCTATTGTCATATCACTTCGCAAACATGGACACTGTCGAACAAGACAGAAGAAGCCTCCCTTTATTCAAATCGAATAAATGTGCCTCGGTGGCCAACGAGTAGCGTGGCTTATTCAGTATCCAAGGGGCAGGGTTTCGATTCTCATCTTACCCCTCATTTTCTTTTTCAAAACAATGAATTTATTTTGTATTCTTAGAACCTGTCATATTGATGTTTGAGTCGAGTTTCCACCTTAGGCTCCCAATTTACGTGATGTTTTATACACTTTTCAAATCCCCTGCCCCACGTGTGACGTCACCACCTTTCCGATGAACCTGCATTTTCTAGCAACGGATGGCGCCGGCGGGTTCTCGTTGAACACAGTTCTCGGCTCTGTAGCCTGGACAGGGTTGTTATGTTGCCTGCTATGCTCCGCTACTTGAGAGTAGCGAAAATACGGATGCCTTGCTATAGACTTGTTGTGCAAGTTTGGGATCAAAGCGAACTTTCTATTCTGGGCTGCATTCGTCATTGTTTACGTAATAACTATTTGTGTTTGTACAAGTACGCCAAACAAGACCTGTAATAATAGATCAGCCTAATTGAACGCTGTGGTTATATTCCATCAGTTCGTATAAATTTATCTGCACCCGTACAGTTTCGAGAACATAACAACATTGAAAGAGGGCCAAAGGTACTCCCACGTACCTGCTCTGGTCTCGGTAAGTAGCTGACATTTGGTACGCATCCAAAAGCTGATTACCGTCTCGAACAGCCAATGGTCGGCGCATTGCATATACCATTTCAGTACACAGAAAAAACTGAATACCATGTTTCGGTTTGAGAGGCGGGGTTTTTTTTATATAGTGTATGGCCTGATTCACTACGTTGACCGTAAAAAGCTGGGTCAAATGACAAGGACGAGGACGCATTTGAATTACAACAACCGCGGCGACTCCCAATCATGAGGCGAAGAAGAAATTAATATTCTGCTTAGTTGCTGATAATTAACACAAAACCAACAGGATCAGTAGAACTGCGGTGCGCTCCGAGCCTAATTCTTAACCTCAAAATATTTACCGGGCGTTGCCAGCAATTCGTGCTCTTAAAAATGTGTAGTGACCTTAGGTAAAGACGAATCAGATAAACTTATCCTGTCGCACCATTTACGGGAGAGCATGTCCAGTGGAGGCAGTCGATTTCAGTTCAAAATGCTAAGGCTGTCGCCTCAAGTTATAAATGGGGAACAAAAGTAGCAAGCACAAAAAGTAGAATTTTTCTAAAAGGACCAACGAAGCTAACAAGCTTTGTGAATTAGTTCAATCTATGATTGTATCATGATGCTGGCTACATTCGCTTTTAGCATATTCAGTTCAAAGCTACCTCAATCTTTTTTTTATTTGCATATTCAGCAACTGACATACCTTGATGCACAGTCCAGTTGAATAGAAGTGAATATTCACAATATCTAAAATTCTTTATAACAATAAAATACATACCACTGCACGAGGGACAGCAGCGTTCATTGCATTCGACCGGGTGTTAATAAACCAGTCGATAAAAGTGAGGACAGTGATTGCATCGATTCTGGTGGCATTGTGTCAGTAAATTTCCTGCACTTTATGGTTATTTGATGCCATCATGCTTCAAATATCGTCTATTTCTTTCTGATATTCTCAACTCAACCAGGAGTCGTAATAACCTTAATATCAGGTCATACTTCACTCGTAGTAATATTCTCAAATACTGTTTCTTGCACGGACAATTCAAGCCTGCAACTTAACTTCAGGAACAAGCAGGTCTCGCTCATTAAACACATGTTTAACAACAATTGATGCCACGTGATATTTTATTTGGATTCGTATTGTAGTCAATGTATAATGTTTCAATATGTTTTAACTACCTGCATCTGTATTTATTCTATGTGGTCTGTACGTTACCATGTTGTGTTCAGTTCCTTCTTTTGTACCCTGTCATGTATAAGTGTTTTTTTTTGTTTATTCGTTTTTATCCCAGTCCTGCAGCGTATATAAGTAAATAAAAAACAGCACGTAACACTTCCCACAACTTCTGTTAAACGCAAGTGAGTACTTCGCGAATGTACCACAGAGACGATGCGTTATATGAGCCTCTAATCTATATTCTAAACAGGCAGTTGGGCTATATCTGAGGTTTTTCATCTAACAAGTTCTGCAATTTTTAAGAATAGGCGTTTTGAGTTAAAGGAGCGGTTTTTTCGGCAATGCATTGTCAGTGGTGCAGCTCATCACAATAAATTAAGTTCCAACTGGTACGCTGTTTAAGTCACATTGAATAATTAACTTATTACCTATTACGATTAATTTCTTCCTTATTGAGGAGCGTGTAACCCACCCGAAGAAATATCCATATCAGTTTCTAGAATTTCGAAAACGCAGCAACCTTTGGCGATGTGGCCCAGCAAATATTTACTACATCTCACCAGAATGCATTCACTTTCGATAAGCTTGCAGGCAAAGAAATCCCTCCGGTGCACGTAACTCGGTGAAATAGACAAATTCGCTGGGCAACAGTGCCGAAGGTAACTGCGTTTTCAAAGTTCTAAAGACTGATATAGATATTACTCACGGGGAGTTACACGCCTCTCAATAAATAAAAAGACTGAAAATAACAATTAAAAATTCAGCTATTGAATATTAGTTACCCAGCCCACCTGTTAGCCCGTCTTAGCTGTATGCTGATGCGCTACCACACTGGCCATGATATGACAAAAAAGCGCTCTTTCACCTGAAAAAAAAAGCATTTCTAAAAAACGCAGGACATCTAAGGAGAAACGCCCGGTATAACGTTCCTGAAGTCAGCGCTGTGAGTGCGTAATCAGAAAAACAGCCAGACATTATCAGTCCTTAAGTGGCTACGATATCGCTGGATGTGTGTAAAGGACCAAAAAACGCAGTGCTACTTTTAGCCTGAGCCACGCGGAACCTCGCAAGACGCCAAGCAGGTCGCATACGGCGGTGAACTCTGGGCGGAGAGCGTGTGTGCATTTCCTCTGCCGCGCTTGACAGCTATTTTGTTGTTTCTTCTGCCTGCATGCTGTAGAGCGAAAAAAGCGATATGGGCTGGTTGATGGTGTATTGTAGCCTAGCAGAGCGAGAAACGAAGACTGGGTGAAGAGGCAGAGTTCCCGGCGCAGTCTTATGCTCATCCACTTGCCTCTACGCCTTTCGTGCTGTTGCATCACAATCCGGCGCAGCAAACATCAGCTTCCCGCGTGGCATGATCTCACACACTGTGCGCCGCGTTGAACTTTTTCAGCTGACAGCCTAGAAATGTCATTTTTTTCCTAATAGCATCGCAATCTCATTTTTTGGTCATTTACAAGGTCCCCAGTGCCCGAATAAAGTATACACACATTGCCGTTTTATTCAAGCTAACAATTTTAGAGTCATAAGTCTTTCATATAGAAAACTGTCGTCAGCCTGGATGCTTTATATGTGGCTTTATGCGGCATAAATGTAGCTCCTGGGAAACACATCTTTGTCGGTGAAGGCGCTGATACACGTTTCGGGTCTTGGTGACTTTCAGCAAGATTCTTTTCTTTTCCAAACGATAAGAAATTTAAGGGACACAGAGGACGGCACTAGCCAATTATTTTTCACACTCAAAATTAATTTTCTGGCACTTTATGGCTCTGTACGGCTGGGTTGACGTTTGCTGGGCAGCAAGGAACGAATTTATTCGTGAGAAAATTGGTTTTAAAATATCACGGCCAGCTTGTAACTAAATCAATTGAAGCGCATTCATGCTCTATAATTAAGTGAAAAGGATGGCAGGAGTTGCTGCACAGTCTGCTGCACAAGCTACGAAACCAGTCTAACGGCCAGACATGTCTCCACGTGAGACAACGAAAAATACATGCATGCAGTCTAAAAATAAGAAGGCCAGTTGGCCAGTGACAGGAGCGGTGCATGTACTGTATACTGGAACTGCAGCAGTTCCCTTAGAGCTCCGTAGCAGTGTATAGTGGGAGCTGTGCTCTTAAATCTAATAACAACATGAGGGGAAGCTAACAGAAAGGCACCTAACTAACTGCTGCTGATATGCGCTGGGCAGTACCCGTTCCGCTGAATATGGGTGCAAATTCAGGTTCAAGTTCACGAATTCGGTGTACTCAGAGCAATCAGAGCTTAAAAAATAAAGTGAAATAAGCATAAAAAACATGCAAAACATGAACCTCCACCACACCAGACGAGATGCAGGGTTAGTACAAAAACACTTTCGTGTTAGCATGTGTCCACACCCAACACCGATGAATCGGACAAAATAAATGCACACGCCGTCATAACAGAGAATGTGTTAGTCACCACAGAAAAAAAACTCAGCAAGTTTTCAATGAAGCCCAGGTTAAAAGCGGGAACATAACCAAAATGAAAGAAACTTACAATTTGACGGCTCGCCTTCTGCAAGAGAAGAACAGAAAAGAAGAAAAAAAAGAGAAACGAAAGAAATAAGAATGTGCAACGAGGTGCTTCGTTGAAGAAATTAATACAACACAAGCTTTCTACAACGTGAACACAAAATTCGCGCAACTTTCAAGAAAACGTGAAACAAAAGAGATGGCCCTGTGTTTTGTAAGGGTAACAGTGTTACGCTCAAAACAGCAATAAAAAGACGGAGATAGTGACTGCGAACAGTACAATGGCAGAGTAAACTCAGTTTAGAGGGCGCCGTTGAGACGTTGCGAAAGATACACTGATTCAATTTCCAACGCCGCAAGGAAAGCTGTTCGGGCGAGGTTTCCAGCAGCCCCGGGGTCCTGGAAGGTCGTACGCACTGACTGCATTGAACAGAGCATGAAGTGCGTAGTATCCTTCTTTCCTTTCTTCTTCCTTTCTTTTTCTTTCTTTCTTTCTCTCTTTCTCACTTTCTTTCCTTTCTCTCTTCTTTATTTCTTTTTTTTTTCTCAAAGCTGTACCACCATAACTCGAGAGGCGTCGAAGGCGCAAGTCGCTCAGCCCGAGGCCGTGATCTGTCGCTGTTCACTGCAACCGGAACTGGGCTGTCATACTTGGATATGCTTGAATCAGCCGATAGATTACTAATCGTTAAACTTCCGACTACAATGTCGGCTAGTTCATTTCTATACAAGTGTCTTTCCTTGCAACACGCAGCAGAATGATAAACTTCTCATGGAGCAGAGTCGCGATACTGTTTGGCATTGAATTATTGCTTCGTTGCCCTATGTACTCCTAACGTGTTAAGCCTAATCACACCGTACTATCGTGAAGACATTCGTCCTGTTATAAACAAGGATTCCATCCCTTTATTTGTCTCATCTTGAATTCCGTTTTCTCTGCTACTCACTCCAGTTGGAAAAAAATAAATAATCAAGGACAGTGCAAAGCCCAAGTTAAGAAGTGTTGATCCCCTCAGCCTAAGTGCCCTCTACAATGTATATTTCACATCAGAGCATTCAAAAGTATAATACCCCGTCATAAGGCCGGCTGATACGGCATGGTGGTAATTTACAGTGACTTTTTTCTTGTTGTTGTCGAGAAGGTTGTCAAATGGCGCTCTCATCATAGCTGCCAAGGCTACCTCACCAGTCGCTAGACGTTCTTCGTATCTGCGTTTTGACGAACAAGGTCAAGCACTCATGTCGATCCCAATACGCTGTACACCCGTTTATTAACAACTATTAGAAGGGCACTCTTCTGAATATACGATGACAGATTGTAAATGTTGCATAATCGTTTGGCACTACCCGAGAAAAGGGCCACTCATCTGAGGCTTTACAACGGATGGTACAGAACTTGAGCCTGGTGTAATTATGCAGGTTGAGCTAATTAAGCTCAGCGCAGCTATACAGACGGCCTTCCAGATGTCGCTTCTGAAAGGCACGTAGCTCAAACAATGGTCATTTACTGCTAAACGCCTCGAAAAAAAGCGGGCGGTAGAGAGGAAAAGTCTCAGGGTTAGAATGCCACTGGTATAAGCCATCCCAGACTTGCGCTATTACTATGAAGGGCCCTAATTAATTCCACTTTACATTATAGACCTCTACGTAATCAAGGCACCTTTACTCATCATTATGGTGCGTCTACGTGTGAAGTAAACATTACGATAATATACATCGCTTTTCAGGAACCCAAATGGCACTTCACTTCCGATCAGATCAGACAGTCAGCCTAAAGGTGGATCTCCTCTTTCATACCTGACACACACTAAAGGTTTTCGGCAACAAGGACAGCTACAGTAGCCGACATAGATGTCTCGCCCCATGCTTCTGTCTCATGTGACATGACCCTGGTGCTTTCTAAGAATAGCACACATTGATACAGAAGCTGCCGGATGGGCGAGGCTGCGCACGGCCACTGATTGCCGGGACAAGACACCGGACCTGGAAGCTTATGCAAAAGAAGACAAAATGGGACACGGCTGGGGCGGGCCAGTCTTATTTATTTTTTTCTCCCCTGTTACGATGATGAGGAGGACGCTGAGAAGAAAAGGAACGTGGAAGGCATTATGCGCCCTGAAGAGCGCGGCAAAGACGTTATGGTCCTTGGGAAGCCCTCAGGAGCTGCGCCAGCGGAAGAAGGCTTTGGCATGATAAACATCAGCCTAATTGCGAAGCGCGAGATGGGCTGTACGCTTTTGTCATGCGACACAATCACTCCCTCGCGTTGCTTTCTTCCTCTCAAAGGGGCACAAAGGATCCATCAGGAGTTAATTAATGTCCGCGTCGTCGGCAGTGCGCCCCGTAAGAGCGGAAGTGCCCACTAAGGGTGGGGGGGCTGACT
Source organism: Amblyomma americanum (assembly GCF_052857255.1). NCBI lineage: Eukaryota > Metazoa > Arthropoda > Arachnida > Ixodida > Ixodidae > Amblyomma > Amblyomma americanum. Next base: position 154,157,328 of record NC_135499.1, on the reverse strand, counting down.
CCTCATCGAATGGACGACGCGGTTCTGTGTGGCAGTGAGGGAAAGCTGAGTGCGAGCCCTCGCTGCGTGCTTAAGCCATCTCCGCTCAAGACCAGACACAGAACTGACTGCGGACGCTGTTTACCAGACACTCACGGCAGCATTTTTTGCGCTTCGCTGGGTTGGGACGTTACCGCCGCATAACGAAGAACGCGTCTTACGCGCGTAAAACAAGCGGTAAAGAAAAAAAAGCAGTCGCACGCTGCACTTTCTTCAGTTTTCTCAATGTATTTTTTTGTTTTCTCGCGCTGACGAAAGCACGATGCACTGAAAAACATGAAAAAGGCCAGAAGAGACGCCTTTTTTTGCTCTTCCGACAATGGTACACCTATATATCGGTATACCTCCAGTTGGCAACAGCGGTGTAGTACCCATGGCAAACAGCAGGTCTCGGATGAGGCAAGTTAGTTTAGTGCGTCTCACTGTTTCATGCACAGTTTTGTTCCTAAACCATGAATATTTATTGAACTGCCGAGCAGAGGCATTCGCACACAGACGTCCTCAAACTTTTAATTACCTTTCAAATAACATCATATTAGCAGATATACCCAATTTAAAAGTTTATTAGCACCAATCATACTTATTTAACCGGCTTTCTATTCTTATCTGGCGCCGGTATTTAAAGAAAAAATAGGTTATGTTGAATCTAAGCGCACTTTCATTCGAAGCATTTTCATAAGCGGCGCTTGAAACATTCGCTATTCAGAAACAAAAAAGTACAAAAGTACTTACAGAAAGAGTAATACAAAAGCACTACTTAATACTTCCTGTACGTACAGAGGTTAGATTGGGCTAAAGAAAAAGAAATGGCCCTGCCCGCACCGCCTTGCGACACAGTATGCATATTTGAAAGGAACGCAAGAAGTGTTTAAGCCGGCTCTTAAAATCGAAAAACTGGGTTTCACCACAAGGAAGGAGCGCGCCTTCAGGCTCCTGCTGTCGATCTCTCTGCGTCTCGTTTTTTCGTCGCGGTGAAACCAACTTCTCTCGAGTTAAGGGCTGGTTTAAAGGACTATAGACACGGAATTTTTGCTTGCGTGTTTTCTTCTTTCAAACGATGCGTTAGACATTCGTACACATGGAGCACCCTGTGCGGTAATCGTGTACGGGCGCGAAATAATTTATAATTGAATTTCTTCTCTCATGTTGTTTCAGTTTCGGTTTCATCGACCGAACGATGACTGTGGCGTCAAGCTGACGTTTTCGTCACGTGATCCTCTAGAAAAGCTGTTATATAATCGCTGACAAGTCATTTTTTGTCATTCCAGGTCTTGGAAGAGGCTGGATTGAATGTCGTAGTGAATTAAAACTACATATAAGCGATTATGTTACAGTTTTTCTAGTGGATCACGTGACCAAAACATCACCTTTACGTCACAGTCGTCATTTGGTCGATGAAACAGAAACTTAAACAGCATCGGAGAAGAAATTCAATTATAAATTATTTAGTAGTGCTAGGCAAGTACCAGCCGGTGATCCATGTATTCTAATGTCTCAAGCAAACATCTGACAGAAGAAAACGCGCAATAAAATTAGCTGCCTATAGCCCTTAAACCACTTCTCGTGTTCTTTCTCAGTACTACACAGAGCGTACACTGTTGCAAACACAAGGCCGAAAGAAACGGATTGCGCTATCTCACAGAAATTGGCGCGTATCAGCGACAGCGGCTTGTGTGCCGTCGAGAGGGAGGGAGTAAACTCAACTGTAACGTGTTAACCATAGATACGTATACCAGATGGCTTTGTTGGCAAATCCAGTTTTGGTTTTTATGGAGGAAAAACGCTAAGGCGCCCGTGTGCTGTGCGATATCAGTGCACGTTAAAGATCCCCAGGTGCTCGAAATTATGCCGGAGCCCTCCACTACGGCACCTCTTCTTCCTTTCTTCTTTCACTCCCTCCTTTATCCCTTTTCTTACGGTGCAGTTCAGGTGTCCAAAGATGTATGAGACAGATACTGCGCCATTTTTTCCCCAAAAACCAATAGAATAATTCGCTGCTGTTGAAATAGCTGTTCTCGCTTGTCCTGTTTCTTTCGCGTGCCTTCGCCTCTTTCCAGAGTGGCTGATTCTGCAAAGGCGTGCCGTTGTATGGTGTCATTTGGATGGCAAGAGTTTGCTTGAGAACCTTGGAGAGGAAAGCTTATTTAAAGAAGTATAGACACCTAATTTTAGTGGCATGTTTTCGTATCAACAATCATGCAGAAAAAACTATTGTGCATGATTCACCAAGTGATAGTCGCCTACGCCGCTAAACAATTTATAATCGAATTTTTCCGTCATGCTGTATCGGTTTCAGCTTCAACAGCCGAACCACCACTGATAGGTCAAATTGTGCTCATAGGTCATATCAGGCATAAAAAAAAAGACTGCAATATAATCAGTGCTTCTACATTCGTTGTCATTCCGGTTCTTGAGGCAGGCTAGCTTTAGAATTGCAGGGAATTCAAAAACGACGAAACAGTCTTTTTTTTAATGTCTCGCGTGATCTATATGCACATTTTGACGTCACAGTCCTCTTTCGGCTGTTTAAACAGATACCAAACAAGCATAAGAAATAAATTCGGTTACAAATTATTTAGCTTTAGTAGGAGAATAATACGTGATAATACATGTATAATAATGCCTCATGCATCATTACAAAACAGAAAACACGCACCCAAAATTTAGATGTCTATACTACTTTAAAAAGCTGTACAGACAGACAAGATGTGAAGAGAGTACCAGAAAGGAGGGGGTAGGAAGAGGACGAATCGAACAAAGCACGTGCAACCTAAGTTACAAAACAGTATTTCCTAAAAAGTAACAAAGAAAACGGGCCGTGCTCTTATGTCAGCTAATCCACCTCTACATCGACGCCTTTTTTTAAATCTTCATTAAATACTCTGATTTTTCTCTTGAAATCTTTGATTCACTGCTTTCCCCTCTGCCTCTTTATTACTCTGCCTAGCAAGAGAGTTCCTATTACTCTGCTACGTCAAGGCAGGCACCTGTGTAAAAAAAAAAAGCGCTACCAATAAAAAAGGAAACCCTTAACTAAGAGACGGACGAGTTTTTAAGTGAGCGCTCCAGCCTCTTCCTACAAGTTTGCTGCAGAGACTTCCCTATAGGTTATTTCAACTTATTTCTCTGAACTCTTGCAAAGGCAAGCGCGTTCATGTGCAATGTACAACCAGCCTCGTTTAGAAAGCGTAAGAAAGCGGCAAGGGTACAGAGCGCTAGCGCCATAAAGTAACAAAAAAGGCATCCCATTTCACAGCGCTCACATTCGAAAACTGACACGGACATGTCTCAAATGTAAATGGCTTAGGCGCCGAGATGGCGTGGTAGTGCCCCCCCCCCCCCCCCTCTCCCCCGGGGGTGGATTATTATGCACTCTCGAAACTACAGCCATCTTAAGGCGTCAAGGAGCCATCCTTTTCCGGGTTCCCCCATTAAGAAACTGAATGCGGAAGCCGCCGTGCCGAAACCGATTCCGGCATTTCGAGATTGCCTATTGCAGCGTTTCTAAAATGAATTGCATTCATTCAAGGCCCACTAAAGAGTTGCTGCAATGATGATACAAAATCAGCATCATAGGTTAGACAAAACTTCAATGTAATCACTGATTACCTTAGCACATAGATATGAAAGGAAACGAAGTATATGAAGTTTTGAAGAGGAATACTGCGCCAGCAGCGTCATGAGTTTTCCGGTGTTTCGTTCAGACCTGTTTTGTTATTGTCTCCCCTATTGAAAAATACAACAAAAAAATTTCAGCTGTTACATGATTTTTCTGTGGTATTTCCGGACCTGGCAACAGAACTTGATATCTAGCATCGTGTAGTCCCCTGTCCGACAGGGCCAGTTCTTTCGCGACAACAGAAAACTACAGAAAAATCTGTCGCAGCGACGGGACTAGAAAACTTTTGTGGTATTTTGGGACCGACTTTTTCGTATTCGACTGTGTCTGCATATTTATAGTTTTCATCACGCTTACATCCACATATTTACTTTTATACATCACAATGGTGCACAAGAAAATCCAGGACACGAGATCATTCTAAAGTTTGTTCTGTTTGTTTTATGGGTGTTTAACGTCCGAAAGCGACCAGCCTATGAGAGAAAACGTAGTGAAGGGCTCCGGAAATTTCGACGACCTGGGGTTCTTTAACGTGCACTGACATCGCACAGTACACGGGCCTCCAGAATTTCGCCTACATCGAAATTCGGCCGCCGCGGCAGGGATCGAACCCGCATCTTTCGGGCCAGCAGTCGAGCGCCGTAACCACTCAGGCATTGCGGCGGCTAGATGATTCTATTATTGGGTCAATTTCAAATCAATTGCAGTGCACTTGGGGCCTCTGGGGGTGCACCATGACTTTCATTACCGTACTATGGAGCTGACAAATCCATTATGAAGGCGCGCTACAAAATGCATCACTTATATATGTCACTTCCTATCCAGGGCACCAGCACTGGCGCACACTAGCACACGACAAAGCACCATGCGTCCAAACGGCACACAATAAACAACACAACACTAAAACAGCACACAGGAAAAAGAGGACTATGACAGAAGATCATAGCGAAAAAACAGCACAGCGACAAAACAACGTAGCTCAGTACGGTGGAGCGTTGCTTGAAGAATGCGACAGAACTAGTGGCTATGCAGCCCTCGCCAGTATGGCTTTATTGATCTTATTTCTTCTGTATTATACAAGCAGAATCTGGGCAAATAGGAGATTAAATTCGCTTTTGCTTCTACTCTCCAACCCACCTCACCGGGCAGAGTTTAGTAAACTGATTTTCACTGAAATGGCAGTGCAGCTGTCGTTTAATTACCGTTAAGTACCCGGAATCGCAGTGAAGTCTGTTGCTGACGTATTAACCGTACGCCTAGAGCCACAAGACGATACCTAACTGTGAAGTTGTGGTGCTGTACTTTAGTTCACAATCAGTGAAGCATTTGAGAAACTTAGCCATTTCTAGAAAAGCCTGCACATGACAGACAGAAAAAGTGCTTTTCTAAGTACTGTGCCATACAGCCTAACTTAACCTATCATATCGTGGCAGCGAAGGTGCCGTATGGGTTGTGCTTTAACCTTCGTGGTTATGACTTTGATCGCTCACCTTTACCGCAGCACAGCACCGTACTGCACCGTATTGCGTCATGAATTTTTTTCCTTTGAGCTCTTTGGTTGTCGGGCTGTTTTTTTTTTCCTCTGCTTTTTGATCGATGTGCTGTTATTTTTTTTTTTGCGAAGTTTGAAGCATTCTCTTTTCTTGTGTGCTGTCTTTTCGTGTCTCCACTGGAATTATCGTGTGACAAGACATCGACTAAAATGGTGGGATTTGCAGCACCTACAACAACAGTATTACTTGCTGTCGAGGAAGTTGAGGTTGAAGTTAGTGCAAGCTAGTGATAGGGTTAGCCTTGCGGATTATGCCGGCAATTGCTCCATCGAAATGACACGTAAATGTCGAGTAGATAAATCAAACGTGATTTATGCTAGTGATAATTATCATTAAATGTACAATATCAACATTCAGACCACTGTCGGCGTAGTTAACAAATGTAAACAGGAGTGGTTTAGGGCGCTAATAAAAACCACTTAACCACTTAAGACGAAGCTTACGCTCTTGTAGCTTCTGTCGGAATGTATTGTTCGCGCACCTGTCACCTCTTTCACGTCCAATCTGCAGCACACTTTCTTGACAGGTTAAAAAAAAATTGAAAATTGGGCTGCCTTTCCGCAACTTACGCAACATTTGATATCCTTTGTCGATATACAATTTTGTGCCTAAATCTTTTCCCGCGTCAATCCAACGCGTGATAAATTAAATAAATGGCATTAGCCAATTACTTTCTAAATAAGTTTTAAAACGTCCCTTTTTACTCGTCTAACGCCATCAATATGGCTTCAATGTCCTTTCCCGGAGCCTGTGCGAATTTTAAAACGTAGCTCAATTCACCGTGGTACAACTTCAGAAAACGACTCAAGCTGGTACTTTGACCTACAAGATCAGCCAAGGTCAAAAAGGGACTTCGTCGATTTCGCTACTGTCTAGCTATGTGTCTACGCAGAGTATTTGTCAAGTCATCAACCATGAGTTTAGAACTGAATTTGGACCATTGGTAATTACGCAGTGATGTGTACTAACTATTGGCCCGAATCGTTAGCGTTAATTAGTTCATTGTAATTAAAACAAAACGGTATGATATAGCCTGCGGCGCTCAGTTCTGTGCGTTCGTCGAACAACTCAGCTTGATACTCTGCCGCGAGCGCATATGCTTGCTAGGACGCGCGACATTAGGCGTCACGTTTGATCATGCGATGACATCATTTGAACGCGGTAACACAACCTTGATCACGATAAACACCTCAGCCAAACCCAAAGCAAAACTAATAATAACCACAGAGCTCACGCTGCGCTAACTTAACAGAGGTTTACCGATGCTCCTTTTTTTCTCAAAGTGCTGCCTCAGATTAATTTGTCGGACACCTTGTAAGTTGCTTCAGACAATCCTTCTCTTTACTCGGTTACAACTTCATGCTACAAAATGCACAGTTGGTGAAGTGGTTAGGCCAGAACGGCACAGCAATTCATGTCATTATCTGACAAGGCCACCAGAGCGAACCCCTTTCTACTGACACTATGTCTCAATATCGCGAAGTGCGCAGTCCAGGCAATTTTTGTAATTCGGTTAAACCCGGCATACATTGTGACTTCGGCGTGGATCTAAATAATTTCGTTATCTTTACGAACACCAATCATAGCACGCCACAGTCAAGGCTACGAGGCGAAAGCAAGTTAGAAAAAAAAAACACCCGCAGTGTTATAGCACGCGCTTCCTACACGCCTGCTTCCTGCGCCACAGAACGTTGTAACCGTCCGCCTTTTTCCTGACTAAAATAGTCACTAAAACACGTTCCACCAATTTGGCTCGTAGCCACAGTTCAGTCCGCTCGATATTTTCCTTCGCATTCTTTGCTTTATTTACGTTTACTAGTTTCCTTCCGGTTTCCGAGAGCCCGGCGTGCTTCTTCTCGGTCCCGCACAGCGGCCACAATTAGGCGTCATTAGACGTCCGAGGAAACGGTGCCGAATTTTTACTTGCTCACCACCGCTTCTCTTGGATTCTCTAGCTTCTTTTCGTTCCATTTTTTCTTATTTTCTTTTTTGCTACTGGTCGAGCCCGAGCAAGCGCGAGGCAGATGCGAGCACAGCCCGCTGATTGAAACTCGGGGCTGCGTCGTTAAGGTAGCCCGGCCAAATGGAAGCGCATGCGAGCTTTTGCCTTCTTCATTGCGCTGTTTCATTTCTCCCTTCCTGCTTTGTTCACGGGGCTGTTCAGGATGAAGCCACTAGGCGCCGTGTCACGCGCTGCGGTACGGCGCGGAATTCGACGCACGCAGCTAGCGCGTGGTGCATCAGCCCGGAAGTCTCTAGTCCTTCTATGTAATTAGGCTTGAGCATTAGGCGAACTTTCAGCCTGGAAAAAGGTGAGCGAACTCGTCCGTGCTTAAAACAAGTTGAACAATCGGGCTCTGTAAAGGTCAGGTCTTGATCAATGATCGAAGGGAGCGAACGGAATTTGCGTGACCGACATCTTCGCCACAGATAAAATGAGTGAGTGAGTGAGTGAGTGAGTGAGTGAGTGAGTGAGTGAGTGAGTGAGTGAGTGAGTGAGTGAGTGAGTGAGTGAGTGAGTGAGTGAGTGAGTGAGTGAGTGAGTGAGTGAGTGAGTGAGTGAGTGAGTGAGTGAGTGAGTGAGTGAGTGAGTGAGTGAGTGAGTGAGTGAGTGAGTGAGTGAGTGAGTGAGTGAGTGAGTGAGTGAGTGAGTGAGTGAGTGAGTGAGTGAGTGAGTGAGTGAGTGAGTGAGTGAGTGAGTGAGTGAGTGAGTGAGTGAGTGAGTGAGTGAGTGAGTGAGTGAGTGAGTGAGTGAACGCTTTATTTTCAACTTAGGGTTCTGTAAAGGTCAGGTCTTGATCAATGATCGAAGGGAGCGAATGGAAATTGAGCGGAATGGAATGGAAAATAGAGTGAACTGAATATTAGTGAGTGAGGGAGTGAAGGAGCGAGCAACAACGAATTCCTTTCGTTCATCTTTTAAAAAGCAACATTAAACGTATGCAAAAGTATCGGTGACACTAGTGGAGTGCTTGTATTACACATTTCGTTTAAGTTCGCACTGCAAACACAAGGAATATAGAAACCAAAAGCAATGAAAAGAAAGGGCTGCATAAATGGCAACTGCAGTAAACTGCGCTTCAGTACGGTGAACACATACAGACAGAAATGCGCAAAACAAGTCAATTCATGATAACCGTGAAATCTGCTCTCTGCCTCAGTGGCCCAAAAGCAGGATAGAAGAAAAGCTGAAATTTGGCCGAGTTGGTATGCATTAATCGCAGCGGAACATCGCAACAGCGGAGGTACGTGGACAGCAGGACAGCACTTGTGTATGTTCTGCGGTTGTTGCGCTGTTCTCCTACAATGCAGGATAGGAGAGCTCCGCATTACATTCAGGGTTAAGGACAGAGATCACCAGAACGCCATTCCAGTAGTTAACAGGTTGTTTTGTCGTAGAGTGTTGCGCTAACCATGTAAGTACTGGTTCCGATAAGGCGACAGTCTCTTGCCCTGTGCAACCAAAGTCGTTTTATATTTCGCGGTTCTGCCCTAGGCGCATGACGCACATTTTTGTTATTGTTCACTATAAACAAAGGAGCTCTTTAATTCTGACTCTTGCGAGATAGTGACTTAACTTTCAGCCGAAAAAAAAATACATAAGCACTGCTACATGCAAGCAGCCAAATTTTCGCAGTGATTGTAGTTAGCAAGGCTTAAGAGAAAAGTGCATGTCGGTGGTGCTTCAGATAAGCAAGCCCCCACGAATTCGCTACCGAGAAAAGAAAAGATAAGAGAGCTAACAAAAGCGTAAACACAACGGGGAGAGGTTATCGCGGTACCCTGCCCTGCTCGCATGCTGGGTCTCGCTACGGAGGCCGTTTCTTTGATAGCCAGGCAAAGACGCACAGAGAGGCTTAACCAGCCGCGAATAAAACCTCCACCCCGCACGTCGCCCGCTTTTATCCTCACAATAAAGCAGGACAGAACCGACGCCAGCACAGCGTCGGGCCACAAAAGGGAACACCAGGTACAGACGGAATAACGCAAGCGGAAATAAAACGAGGTTCTCTGTTTCCACAAGTGAACGCCGGCAGTAAATAGGTGTAGTAGCAACAAACGTTCGGCCTAAAAGCGACTCATCAGTATTCCTCCGTCGTATGCAGCCCCAAAGACAGCATGCAGTCGGCACATTTTCTTTTTTTTTTTCGTTCAGGCAGTTTTTCTTTAAACATTTCTGAAGGCCTTTCTCTTCTTCTACCCTTTCATCTGTTCCGCGACGTTTTTAGTCTTCCCGCAGACCTTGTTTGCACGTTCCCTAGGCGCCCCCTAATTCTTTCGTTATTATTATTTTTTTCCCGTCGTCCTCTCTGGGATCTCCGAGGCAGCGGGCTAGCATGTGTGCGTTGCTTCCACAGCACCGCTTTGAAGTGCGTGGAGCGCAAAGCCCGCGTGCCTCAACTACTTGCGCCTAGCTTGCTTTTGTTCGACCCTATCACGTCGGCCCCGACTATGCGAAGCGCCAGCGGTGGCTTCGCACCGGCGAAGCGAAGGGCTCCATCATTTGCTCGAATATTTCGGGGACTGGCGCGCTTCCGTTCTTCCGGAGCCAACGCGGTAAGGGTCTTGGCTGGGCTTGGCTAGACTCGGCTTCGCTCTCGGCTTACGCGTCGCGCCGCGGCACGCGGCTATATATCCGCGAATCCAAATGGGTGCCGGCGGCGAAAAGATCCATGAATAATGTATGCACGCGCCAGCCACTGCTCGGTCATTTTTATCCTGTATTTTTTTAGACGACGCTGCAGACGACATTGCCAAGGACGCCGACGCCATCTTGTTTCCCAACCCTTTTCCCGGCGTATGCCAGTCGCGTTGGTCAAGCGGGTAAATAAGAGATGCGCCGGCCGGTGAAACGAGGCGGCTGGCAGAGAGGGGGATTGTAAACGCATACAAAACACTGCCGTTAAGTATTGCAGGGTGCACATTTTTATCGCAGCGCTACGTTGTCAACGCTTTGTTTTAGAGGCCGAAAACGAAATGGACAAGAATTGAAAAACACGCGGGTCTCGTCGGCTTGCAATGCTGTTAGGTATGTGAGCTGAATTTGCTTTGTGTTTTTTTTTTCCTTCTTCATTGGCACGGGGTGGGGTAGAGTAGCTGCAGTGCCTACTTGCAGAATAAACAACGCTGAAAGCTAGCGCTCCCCGTTTGTATCTGCCAGCTACTGTAAGTATATATATATATATATATATATATATATATATATATATATATATATATATATATATATATATATATATATATATATATATATATATATATATATATATATATATATCATTACCTGTCTACCGACGCGCCACATGTCCTTTTAATAATGAGTACCTATCCATCAGCACTTTTGGTTTTAATATGTACTAAGTACAGGAAGAAGAATAATGACCCCTCCCCGATCTGCTTTACACATCTAGTTAGTGTACACAGGATTCATTGTGCATATTTATCTCTGCAAAGAAGACATTCTGAAAGCGCATAATCGCTGCAATGAATAAGAACTACCCCTCAGGCAGACAGACAGTGCGTGTGAAAATAAACGCTACCAAAACGACCAAGGGCCAGTAGCTTCCATATATTAACGAACAGCAATTACCTTAACCTATGACGCGACGGATCTTTTGTCCCGATAAGGAAGGAACGAAAGGATATGTAATATCAATGGGGACAAGGGATTACCTTGGTAGGAGTGGGCCCACGAAAGCAGTGCGTATTTCCTTATGTTTCACCCATGGATATAATAGCATATAAGTGTCTGGAAATCCCCAAACAAACACAGCCAATAGTAGCAGCCTTTAGTGCTGCGTTTACCTAAACCTTTGTTCAAGAATATTTCCCCGTCAAAACTTATTTACTGCGCTGATTATCAAGTTCCTCTTTCATAAGCCGAAATTCGATCCGAATAAATACGGGAACCCACACCACGAAAATAAATCTGGTATCTAAAAGAACAAAACGCCAGAGCGGTTCGCATCGTGTAATCAATTTACAAAACAACCTAAAGCCGTTTCCATCCGTTGGAAAAGCCTTAAACTATCTAAGACCACGACAAGAAAAAGGAATATATAAGGATGAATACTGTCGGCGCCACTAACAATCTAAACGCTTAACGACTTACATTCGTATCGTGGACACGTTAAAGGGACCAAAAAAGTATAAAGCCCTTTACAAGGGCGCATGCGAATCAGATTGTGCGTTGGCTACTACAAGTTTTCAAGCGTCCTGTCCGCCGAGCTTAGCCGTCAGGTGTCGCGTGGCACTTCACTTTCCGGGAATTAAAGCGAGGCTCTACCTTAAAGAAGCTTTTCACGACGTAAGCAGGCGCCCTCCAGCGGCTTCGCACGACAGAAACAAACGCAACTACCCTTCCGATGCAAACAAATGGCGGCATGTAGGTGACAAGGGCATCGGGTCCTGAGACCAGAGAAGGATCGAGAGCGCGGGAAATCCAAGTGACGGACACGTGCCGTACGGCGCCGGCAGAAGAGGGAGAGGCGGAGGCGGCGGAAGAAAGGTCCTCCTAATTAACCCAAGCGGGCCAAACTGACTCGCCGGGTGATCAGCGGGTTCGAACGCGCGGACCATTAAGCCTGTCTTCCACTGCTGCTCCGTGGCTCTGACCGAGTACACCCCCTCCCCTCTTCACAAAGCACCCCCCTTTCGTGCTGGTCGTCCCCAGGCGCAGCCTAGCTCGCTCTTTTTCTAGGGAACAGAAGCTCCAAACCATTAGCCGACGATGTGGCGCAGCTGTAGCAAGGTATTAATGAGGGGCACAACGCAAGGAACTAAAAATGCTCTTTCTTTCTTTTTTTTACGTCACGATAGCTAAACGGGGTTTATATGAAAGCTTAGAAGCCCTTAGTTAGATCCAAAAGTAATTTTGACTAAATAAGAATATACGGAGCTGCAGAAAGAACGCTGAGTTCTTTTCTTTGTTAACTTCGTTGAGCATTGTCTTTCCTGGCTGTCTTGTCTTCTCTTTCCAGTGAACGAGATACATTTAAAGCAATACGTGAAGCGCATGTAGAGCGGTTTGTTATACCTTGCTCATGATTGTGCAATATTACGAATAAGTTAGTGTAATTTTCTGCAGTATACATCGTTAAAAATCCAATATATGCCTGAGTCTGATCCATATCCATGTCGGGTAAGCGGCAGCACCGCGGTATACGAACACAGTAGCTTCCGCGAACAAGGCGGATGCTCTACCACAAGGCCAGGTCCCCAAGGTTTTCCATTATCTTTCCCGTGCAAGAAGTGAATCGATGGAGTAAGGTTTAACTAACGCCGTGGTAAATGTCTTTGGGCATCGACCTTATGGGGCCTTTTTAAAGCGTTTCCCGCCAAAAGTTTATGTAAACTTTGAAGAGCGGCGTGGAGGGGGGGGGGGGGGGGTGTAAGGGAACCCTTGTGCACATTCGAAGACTGGCAGGCTCCCGGCACTGCCTGCGAGCCGAATGATCTCGCATTAAGCCATATCTTTTAGAAGCAGATAACCGATACAGGCATCTGTAGTCGGTACTCATTTTAAGTAATACACGTGAAATATAATTTTCGTTAGCGATTATTTTGTGCATACATAAGCCGCACCAGTTTCCTGAACATAACATTAAACATGTCGTTTCCAGTGCAGCAATAAATGTCAAAACAAAAAACATCACGTCCAATTGGGCAGCATAGGTTATTCGAAACGGTGAAATCCACAAACATAAACAAAAACGCAGCTTCACTAATTTCGAACGCGCGACGAACCACCTAACATACGTCGGTAGAGAGAGCACGGGCCCTGTCAGACGCGATCGTTGAAGAAGCAAGGCAGAAAACGCCCCTTCGGTGTGTGCGATCAATGTACAGCTATCCAATCTTTAATGCGAAAGCATTTCTTGGCTCATGAGTGGCGTCAACGGAAGCTGCGGACAGGCGCTGTGGACGGAAGTTGCGAACAGAGCGTGCCCGCACGAATTGAACATGGATGGATGAATGGAAGGTAGTAGCATGGTGGCAACTGCGTAGTAGCAGTTGCCACCATGCTCAGCTTTGTTTCCTTTATTTTTGTTTAGCCGTGTTGTAAGTAATTAAAATTCGCCATTTGCTTTAAACACGTCTTCCTACACTTTCAACCTTATGTCACCTCTCTGCTTTTGAGCCACCAATCTTCCAATCGCTTCTTGCTAATTTCCACCGCAGATTTATTTACAAGACTATTGTTTTCTCTAAACCCTAGGGCCTCAGGAAGAGTGACTATGCCTGCATCGACATCGGGGTGGATGCCATCACATTTTAGTAAGAGGTGTTCTATTGTTTCTACAGATTTACCACACACAGCACATGTGTCATCTTCTTCGTTAATTTTTTGTTCTGTAGCTGCGCGTTCTAAGACACCCTGACCTAGCTTCAAAGAGTAGGGCACTGCCTCTTGAGTTATCATAAAACGCTTCCTTCCTGATCTGTTTTTTCCAGTATCGATATAGTTCTACACTGTGCTTCTTTTCCATTGAATTTATCCAATTTTTTCCTTCCGCGTTTATAACCTGTCGTTAAATGCTCTGTCTTTCTCCGACCTCTTGTCTTGCATACTTACTGGTTAGCTCCCTAGTTCTTTTCGCCATTGTGAGTCAAAGCTCTTTTTGTATAGATATTTAAATACCTTAGCAGCCGACCTGTTATCGTCCAGTTTCCTCAGGCGTTCCTCGTATAGTATTTTACTCTGAGCTTCCAGTGCTTCGAACGACGTCCAGCCCATATCCTCCTGTACTGCTTCGTTTGTGGTTTTCCCGCGTGCACCTAGTGTTAATCTTCCAACAGGACTCTGATTTACTTCTGATCTCGACTGAACTTCTGCCCTTAAGCACAGAACCGCATTCTCAAAAGTAAGCCCCGGCACCATTACTCCTTTCCAAATACCTCTCAGTACTTGATATTTCTTGTACCCCCATAATGCCCTATGTTTCATTATCCCGCCATCTCTTCGCCCTTTTGCTATGACAGACTGCTCGTGCTTTTCCGTGTACATCTGCCCTTCCTTTACCCATACCCCGAGATATTTGTATTCGACCACTCGGGGTATTTCATGACCTTGTATTGTAAGCTCCTGATCAGTTGTATCGTTGAAAATCATCACACCAAACTTAGATGCGCTGAAACTGAAACGCAGACTGTTTCCTTCATCTCCACAGCAATTAACCAGAGTTTGAAAATCTTCCTGACTATCTGCTAACAGTACAATATCGTCCTAATACATTAAACCCGGTAGTCTTTGCTCAACAACCTTTCCGCCTAATCTGTACGACAGATTATAACCTACATTGCTTCCTAGTGAACATAAGTGCAGTCATAGCGCCATCATGTGTCGCCGACTGAAACAACACTCGCAATGTACGGCGCTGGTACAGCAGATGGTGCGCGCGTAAACGCGTAGGCGAGATAGCGGACGCGTATGAGGGAAGAAGTGCGCGCAGTAAGAGAAATGGTTTCGTATTACTACACCTAACCAGACTTAAGTGCACCCCTGGAATTTTTACTGATATCACTGGAACATCGACCAGATGGTCGTTCGGCGTCCCATCGCGAGCAGAAGAACAGCGGGGGGTTGCGTCACGCCAGCAGCACAGCCGAGCAGACGACGCTGCAACCTGGCGCGCTCACTGTGCGCATGCGCCTACTCTTGTCCGTTTCGCCACAGCGGTCCTGCTCCGGACGCTGAACGACCGTCTGGTCGACGCTCCCGTGATATCGCTGAAGAATTGGAGAGCTGTACAGTTCCTGATAGCGGAATTCACTTGCTGCCAGCGCTTCCAGTTAGCGAAACGAGGAAACGCCCAAGACTTCCTGACTCACACATCGTTCTAGCAGTGCCACGCCATTACTTTTTAAGGGCAGCCCTTGCGTACTTCGAAAATACCGCCTGCTCAAATATGGCGAAATCGGTTTAGATTCCGCGCAGCAGCAAGGGCGATCCGCCTTTGTATTTATTTAAACGTTGTCTCTATTTCCATGTCTACATGCAAAACAAGAATAATAAAAAGAAAAGTAAGAAAATAAAGTGAGGCCGTTAGTCCCGAACGCCTACGTAATGCCCAAGAGAAAAAAAAATAGAGCGTTATGAATGCGATCTTGCCCTGAAAATTTTTATAAGGAATCAATAGTTCAGGGTGATTCAGTGGAGGGCGATATACGGCTTCCCTGTTGTTGTTGTTTTTTTTGGAGTATGAATCTACACTCTTCATTAAGCACTATTTGCCCCGCCTTGTTCCCTTTGGGATCTTTTACATGTCGTCTGTAAAGAATTCAAATAACACCACCGCAAAGGACAAGCCGAGGCGGTGAACCCGGAGGCAATAAGGAGTGATAAATAGGCAAAAACAGGGCAAGTCGAGTGAAAAACGAGATTCCAGCGTGCCCCCCCCCCCCCATTTCCCCCCTCCCCCACCTTACGACACGAATGCACATTTTGGCCTTAAGAGCGTAAACGACGTTCATCACGTAAAGGCTAAGACCGAAGCCGAAAAAATAATGAAAAATAAAAGAAGGTACGAGGCTTTCGAAGAAAATTCTAAATTCCCTAGGAAGCGGGCCTATGCCGGGCAAATCCAACGCGCGGAGAATTCCAGATCGCCTTTTAACGAGCGCGACTGCGATTCAGGGGAACGGCCATGAGCCGACCTCCCGTGAGACGACGTGGAAGCTAAGGAGGCTGGTGGGGAATGAAGGCAAACAAAAAGAGATAACAGAAAAATGAGAATTCAACTCAAAGGTATAGCTCTCTTACGCACATATATAAATGAAACGCTAAAGTCTAGCCATTGAGGCTGCGCGCGCCAGGACTGTAACGGTTCGAGCAATTGCGCGTGAAACATTTGTTCTTTCAATCCTCCTGTATTATTTCACTTTATTTTCTCTGCCTCTTTAGGCTCTGTTGAGATTTACTTTTATATGATAAGATGGGCCGTCTTGGAACCGTGCACGCGTGCTTGCGTGTATGTATGTGTGCATGGTGGTGGTTGGGGGGGGGGGGGGGGGGAGGCGGGTGCTCTGACGCAATGGAACGAGTAACAAGTGAAGCATACAGAAGACAAGGGCTTTCTGCAAATAGAGGCTTTTAGCATAGTGGGGACGTACTATTTAGACGTACACCGGTTTACTAGAAGTCTCCTGCACATGCACAGATAAATGGGTGGGGCCGGGTGGGGTCCCTGCGGGTGCGCAGCCGGCCTCCGCTAAACCGGTATACGTATCCGCTAGTTCGTCACCACTGTGCTAAAAGCCTCTGTTGCCTGTCAATGGCAAGGCATTAAACAAGCTAGCTGCTCTAAGAATTACTGCAAGAAAACGCAAAATGCAGAATATTAAGACCTAAATGACGCGATGACGGTGTTACCGCACCGGGGGTAGCGCCTCATGCAACACCCCGACGTACAGCCGCATCGTACCAGACTAACAAGGGCACTCGGAGAACCCGCCTTCTTTTAGCATTTCGATTCACGGAGCTAAATTTGTCACACGACAGCGTATTTCGGTGCGCACAGCCCAGTAAACTGAACACCCAGAGCGCCCCGCTTGTAGAAGACCGCGTCGATAGCGACTCTACACAACCGGCGACACAAATGCGATACCCAAAACATCTGCTCCCGTGTAGAACAGGAATACATAGGTCACAGCGTGGTGCATGAAAATGGATGGCCGTTCGAATCACGTTTGCCACTTGCATGTCGTAGAGATTCCATGAGGCCAGTAAAAGGCCTATTAAACAATATAACGAAGAGCAAAGACTAGGCAAGAAAAATTACTTAGATCCCATCGAATACCAGGTTACATGGGTCGTGAGGGCACACACGTGCTCGAGGCAGGAGCAGTACTCCATTAGGTGCAGCTGGTAGTGAAAGGGTGCGGGGAAAGAGCTGGAAAATTTGCGTTTCTCATTCGCAGAGAACGCGACAGCGATCTCATCACTCTTTCGCTGTCTACGTGGAGCTACAGATGCAAGCGCTTCTGCGGCCGCAGCAAATTACTTCTTCATAAGTATAGAAACTGAGGTGCGTTGCTCTCAAAAGAGAACAATGTGCGCGAAAATCTCTCGGTCCCCTTGTAGTTAGGTAATAACCCTGACTGCAACCCTGCTCGACGTTTTGGATAACAGTTGAATACTTGCGATTTTTTTTTCGTTTTCTCGTTTACGAACTTATTCCTTCTGTGTGATACTATGCCAAAATATGCCACAGCCTCAACTGAGGCGAGCAATGCATTCTAGATATGTAAAAATAGTTTCAAAGCCAGTAAACAAGTGTCAGGCTGCGTTTTGGTTGTGTGAGCCCTTCTTTCTCGAAATAGCTGCACACCCAGGAACCTGACTCCGTACTGCACAAATATATATGCAGCCATTTCTTGCCTGTGCAGATAAGTGGCTCAGGTTTCATTTTTAGCGCTCCAAATCTCAAGCGTTACGACAGCCGGAGTCCTCCTCTTCCAGAGTTTAGGAGATCAAGTATCGTACAACAGTTCCACCACGTGGACTAACAGAGTGTTTTCCACAGGTGTGCTTTCCACACAGGCTGCACATATTTCGATGCACATACCGCTATTTGACTCTCGCCATTAAGGGCATGCAACATGTTTTCGTTCTCTTCAAAGCATAAGAAGTTGTTTTTTTTTTAATTCCTCATTGCACTGACTCCTGGTTTTTAACAAATCGTGAAAATTAAGTTCTCATCTCATCACTGCTAGTTGCTTTCTTTTTGTTGTCTTTTTGCTGACGGGGTCATGGTTTTCGAAAGTGTACTCAAGTGGCCTCTTTCGCGGGCGCAGCCTTTCGATCAGATCACATCCAATTAAATTTCGAGGCCCCGTAACAGTGCGGAAATATTTCACCGCGCCGAAGCCCACGAGAGCGAAATTGTTCGCTTGTTGGACAACGCGATTCGCTCTCAACGATGTACTCACTGGATAATACGTTTTGAAACCGCTGCGCGCTCTCTTCGGAGCCGGGATCCGTGCCCGGCACTTGACAACGAAACATGGAGAGCCTTAATGGCCTCTTTTAGTGACGAGGGGAGCGTTTGGTCGGGCCGTGGCTTGTTAGGCGAAGCCGCCGCGGGCAGGGACCGAGCGATTTGTGGGCGCGCACCAGAGGCCGTCAGCTCCAGCCACGCAAACCGTCTCACGGTACGCCGGAGCGCAAAGCGGCGACCGGACGAAGCCGCGCCGCTGGAGGGTAAGCCTTCAGGCTGGAGGGTAAGTTCGTTGCTATGGCACATCAATTCCATCCTTCTTGAACATCACATTTAACTGCGACCCAACTGTGGAGTATTATAAAATACTGTTATGAATTCGTATTGATGGGAATGGTATAATTCTTCCGATCCGTAGCAAAATCTTGCTTTTAAATTTGTCCTGCGCTCCTAACGAGTTGTGAAGACTGCCATAGGAAACCAAGTGGAAGGGTTTTTAACAACAAATAGCAGAAACCTAGAAGCATCCTGAAAACGGATCTGCAGAAATATTTAGGCCCCGCCGCGGTGGCTCAGTGGTTAGGGCGCTCGACTACTGATCCAGAGTTCCCGGGTTCGAACCCGACCGCGGCGGCTGCGTTTTTATGGAGGAAAAACGCTAAGGCGCCCGTGTGCTGTGCGATGTCAGTGCACGTTAAAGATCCCCAGGTGGTCGAAATTATTCCGGAGCCCTCCACTACGGCACCCCTTTCTTCCTTTCTTCTTTCACTCCCTCCTTTATCCCTTTCCTTACGGCGCGGTTCAGGTGTCCAACGATACATGAGACAGATACTGCGCCATTTCCTTTCCCCAGAAAACCAATTATTATTATTAAGAAATATTTACTGTGATGGTGCAATCTTACGGTATGCGAAAAAATAAATGCGTTCGTGAGCAACTTCCCGTTTAAACAAGTCGATTTCTGGGTATGGTAGGACAAAGTTTGGCACCCTCACCCATGAGTGTACTCATTTCGCCTCAATCACAGTCACATTTGTAAGTGTGAGTGAGTGTGAGTAGGTGTGAGTGAGTGTGAGCGTATGTGAGTGGTGTAGGGGTGAGTGTGAATGAGCCACCTCTGATGGTGCCTAGGCATGAGTAAACTTAAGCTTAAAGACCGTGCTCAACGCTAAGCCTGTATTGAAGCTTCAAGCGTCGCACTAACAGACCTACATTAATCCGTTGGTGGTAGTAGTGTAGCGAACTCACCTGGAGAATGTGCAGCATGCTCTTTATAACAAAGAGATAGGAATGATGATTTGCTTTTATGCCACGAGCAAAGCTCGTCGAAAGAGCGGATTAACTCATGTGTTGCTGTTGATATCGTCTCCGCAAGGTGAAGAAAGATATCCGTTTTTTCAACCATTAAGTGCCATAGTAAAAGAGCAACGGGTGAGGAGAAAAACCTGCTTTCATTGAAAACCTGCTTGGTGCCTTGCGGCACTAGCAGTCGAGCTCACCATACGACCTGCTAAAGCCTCAAGCTAGGCTGTAGAAATTCAAGCAAGAGATAAACTGTGTCATGCAGTTGAAACAAGTGATTTCATTCGCCGCAGGTATCAAGCCGCCGAAAATATTATCTTCCGCTCCAGTGTTTCCTGCGATCGCAGCTTAGATTTTGTTTGAGAGGTCAGTACTGCTCCCCTTTCTGGGATAAGTAAATACTTGCGTAGTAGTAGCACTGGTTTATTGAAATAATAATAAAAAAGGAAGGATAAGATTTTTGCTAGCCCCGGCATCTGCCATCGATACTGAAGCACCTGAGCTGGGGCAGCGGAAATAAAGGATAGCAGGCAGAATGGAAAAATGAAATGAAAGATGTGAGGGGACAGGGAGTGAGGATAGGGGGAGAGGTAATATGCACAAACTATTTACACAATAATAAACATGTAAAGGTTGCGCGCGCAATTAGTTCATAATGAAGCCAAATACTTGCGTCCAAAACAGGAATATGAAAGCAACTTACACCGAGCGCTTTCAGCTAAAATTCAGCAAAATATTACAAAAAAATGAATTGTATAAAATCTGGAAAACGCATTTTTCTAATTGCGGAATAATTTTTTTGTATTTAGGTTTGCTGCTTTGCCATTAGAAGGCTCTAGTGCCGCCTACAGGGAAATTCTACTGCCCGTATTGTAGACAGCGGAAAAACGTTGTCCACGGCAAGTTCTCCATTCAGGTTAAACACAGAAACAGCACCTTTGCGGCATTTGTTCAGACGACACAATAGGCCAGCGACCAGTACAGGTGCTCTGTGGCTGTGGAAAGTACGTAATGATTAGTTCTGTGTAATGCCGTGGAAATCAGCACCCACCTGCTGTTTTCATTTTTTTTTAATCTTCGAAAACACGATATCACTGATATTTCTGGCTCAAGGCTGATCACGGTTAAATGTAGTCTTGTTTCGCAACCGAACAACGCTTGTGATTCTTGAGAATTTCTCGTCTAAGGTACGTTGCAGAGGCATACAGGTATTGTGCCTGTATGCAGGGTATGCTGAAATAGTGGTCAGTTTAAATGTACTTGCCGAAGATCAGAACAGTACCGGTGCATCTAACCAATGCGATCACGTCAAGGACGCAAACACATGCACCTTGTTAGCGTCCATGCCCGTGTTTGCAGGTCCCAGCTTCAATGTTCCAACGATGTGAACAAAGTGGTGTTAAGCCGCCGCTTATGCTTAAAAGAGAAAGGTAAGGCGTTTGCCCCAGTTTCAGCCAATCGCTAATGATTTACTTCGCGTCGTCACAAAGAAAACCTGAAATAGGCGTCTATGACTAAAGGTCAACGACCTGCTCGGTTCTTTTCCGTTTTCTGCCATAACCAAGGGCGGAAGCGACAAGCTAGGGCCTTTTCGATGATAGGTGCAACCTGATAATTGTGAGAAAAAGTGCCGCTGTCAAGCAAGGACGCCAGAACAAGACAGAGCGACTGCCTGCAAACGCACGCACGCATGAACACACGTAGAGGCACGCACGCATAGAGGCTTCACGCACGCTCGCATAGGCAGACGCTGCACTAAATGAGCGAAGCGCTGCCTCGCTTGACGGCTCGCAGAACAGGACTCTTTTCACACCCGACGCATGCTGACGTAGAGATGAGCCCATGATCCCGCCCGAGATGTGCACCCCAGCGTCGCTTCCCTGCCAGTCGTGGTGGCTGCGCTGTCGCCAAGGGATAGAGAGAAAACAAAACAAAGGAACAGAAAAGAGGAGGTGAACAGCAGCAGCGATCCCTTACATCTCGGCAATAGTGCGGAGTTCTCGCTTTGTTGCATCTACGAGGCGCGTGTGAGAGGAGGAGGATAACGTAAAGAAAGTAATAAACGCAGAACACGAAGAGAGAGTGAAAGAGAAGCGGGTGAGAGAGCAAGGGGAGAGTACGAAGAGAGGAGATAAGAGCTCATTTCCCACGCAAGTGGTCCGCCCACCCCGCCGCACTTTCTTTCATCTAACCCCGGGCGTCGACGCGGGGCGGCGGAGATCGCTCAACATGTGCGTCCCATGTGTCGGTCGTCGACCGCCGGCCCGAAACTACCCTGCTGTTCTCATGGAGCGCTTCCCAATTGCTTGCTTCCTTTTATTTTATTTTTTTTTCTATATCGCTTACAGCGACACAGGGCACACGCGATTAAATACCTGCGTTCTTGCTCAAGACTTTGCGCTCTCTTCGGTCTGTGCACGTTCGGGCTCTGCGATGCAGCTTTTTTATTTTTGTTTTATTTCTCCCTTTCAGGAGGGACTACGGTTTTCGGCTCAGTGGAGTACAAATGAGGCGCGCCAAGTGCACACAGGAGCTCTTTTGAGCGCGAAGTTGCGCGGCGCTTGAAACACGCGCGGTCGAGGTGTCCCGAGGCAGTCACCCGAAAACTATACAGTTCAGAACCACTCACTTCGCCCGCGCACTTGCGTCGGCGTCTGCGTTGCTCCACGCGTGCTAGATCGGAGAGCGTAGGCGAAATAAGTTGATGTGAGCGCTTTCCGGGCGGAAACATGCTTGAGTGAGAAGCGAACTGACGGCATACCTCGGCATGTCATGTGGCTTTACTTATTCGTCCATTGCTGGTCGTACGAATTGTGAAATAATATGCAAGATTTAAGCTTACGTACAACAGGGCTGCAAATACTACTCGGATAGCACTTTTGGCATTGAATTTGTTGTACTGCAGTCGTCGGCATGGTTAGGTGGATTTCACGTTTTTCACATGTGGCGCCATCTGAAGGGTGCAGCTAAAATTAATCTGCTACGCAGGAAACTGGTTGAAAACAGACGCACGTGGGTGCCGCAGGCTCGTCTACTTCCCCAGGGCGCGCCCACATTCGCATGCGAAGCGGCGGCATTGTGCTTGTAGTTGTGAACTATTGTTGCTTGCGTCTGTCGTCAACACAAACTGCGCACGCGCAGTACAAGCTGGCGGTTTGTTTTCAACCAGTGGCCTTCGGGATAGTGCAGAGAAGGAGACGCTCACATGCGCAGAGGTGCCGCGTGGAAGATGAGAATGCTTCGGAGGAAAACGAAAGCTAGTCTTAGATTTAAAACGGCTGTTTTAAAAACTGAACGTCTAATAAAACCGCCAACTGCTCTGAATTTCCGCAGTATGTTTGCAGCGAATCTGTACCACTGGGTTTATTGATCATTGCATCGGTAATAGCAGGTACGGGGAGTTCTGTTTCTAGTGCATGCAGTGAAGTTAGGACAACGATTTATTGTATGGAATGTGTATAATATCTTGGATGCGGGCCGACAGTACGTCACAACCTGAAAGTTTTGTTTGGTTTATGGCAGTTTAACGTCCCAAAGCGTATCAGGGTATGACGGACGCCGTAGTGAAAGCCTCCGGAAATTTCGACCACCTGGGGTTCTTTAACGTGCACTTACATCGCACAGTACACGGGCCTCTAGGATTTTGTCTCCATCGAAATCCGACCGCCGCGACCGGGATCGAACCCGCGTCTTTCGGGTCAGCAGCCGAGCGCCGTAACCACTGAGCCACCGTGGCGGCCAGCCTGCAAGTAAAGCTACCGTGCTACCGTCAAGGTTTCTTTGATGAAGGTGACTTATGTTGCGCAGTGCAAAAAGCTCCGAAGCGGAGCAGGTGATCGCGGTGCATATAAATGACGAAGATGCGATGCTGCATTCCCATTTTTTATTAAGTGCAATAGGCCCTACTACGGTCTCTAACACGGCTGCAAAAAAGCTCCGATAAATGCTACGTACTTTTCAAAGCCCACAGATCTCAGTTAGCCACTGAGAAAAGGACTAGCCTTACTTTTCGTTTCATCACAACTCAGTTACACGACAAAAGGAGGCAGGAATTTCTGATCGATGCTTAAACATGCGTTGAAAGTGACCATGTAATGTATTGATGCTCTATACGTATGTGGGAGGGAATAGGAAACGCATAGTTGACTTCCTGCTCGAGAAAATGGCAAAAAAAAGACCTTCAGGTCCAGTAACCGCACAGAGTTTCAGCTCGATTCAACATACAGAAACTCGCTAGCTAGTCGTACAAATTTGAACTGGCCTATATGGTATACCCGTGTGGTCCAAAAATTTTGCTACCTTCCGGTAGGTGTCAGATTCCTTTGAAGAAATGCGCCCCCGTGAAAATTACCTGTACACTTCCAGGTTTCTTGGAAAAAATAATTTGGATATTGAAATACTGTAAGACATTCTTATGAAAATATCTAAGGTAAAGGTCCGTTCTTCCTATGCGTAGCAAAATCTTTCTTTTAAACTTTTTCCATCGTTGGCGTCGAGTTGGTAAGATAGCCATAGAAAACCAATGGAGAACGCTTTCGACGATAGCAAAAACGTTGATAGCAAAATAATGCAAGCCTATCGAGGGTACATCAGCGGATATATTGATTGTTACTGTGCAATCTTAAGATATAAAAAAACTTCGTTCATAAACTCTTTCTCGTTGAAAAATGCTTTCGTCCAGAATTGCTGGGTATAGTTCGTTAATGGTTAAAGTCGTCGCAATCAATTGGTTCGTTATTGGCCGCCTGCCTACGTGATCGGCTGCCTGCGCTATATTGGCTTCGAATCGAGTTTACGATCAGACGATAGGGCAAGAGAGCCCTGCTTGTCTCTGCAATGACGCAGGCAGCGACCTTGCGAAGCACTGCAAATGTTCATAACACTCAAAGTTAAAAAAAACCGCTCGAAAGATTCAAAACGCACGCTAGAGTGTTTTTGATTTCACTGTAAAATCAAATCTTTATTTGCAAGTAATTTAGTACATTGCAATGGGTATACGGGCGGTACTTCAGAGCACGCGCAAGGGTTCTGATATGGGTTCGTGTTATTAATAATGTCATAAAAGCACTGAAGCAAAAGCAAAAAAAGAACACATTACTTTAAGAACATTGGAAAGCCGCAAAAGCAGTTATAAATTCAACAAAATGTTCTGTTTTAGTATCGCAGAAAACTCATACTAGTTATTTATGGTTTTAATGTATTGCAGGAATGAGTTCTAATTGATAATGTCAGCATATGTAAATGAATAAGCACCATAATTATTTCTAATGCGCAGGGCCTGTAAAGCAGCTGCATATTAGCGAGTAGAGTAAGCAGTGCTACGCCGCAGAAATGGTGCTGCAGTGGAAATTACCACAATTTTAAACATCTTATTAATAACGCAATACTGGACGCTTTCATCAGAGTGTCGGAGGAGAAAATCGCCTTTTTGCTTGATTTTTTAATTTCAGTGCTCTTCGCAGTGGAACGACCATTTTTTTCAATGGGTACAAAGTTTTGTTCTGCCTGGTGCTAGGATTTATTTTCAGGGGTAGCCCGATTTTTATTTAATAAGTGTTCGGGGTGCAGGAGTCGGATTAAGTCGGGTTTTACCCGAAAAGGGAGCACTTTATGTATAAATCTCTGGGTTCCTTCTTTAAATGAAAAGTCAGGTAGTTCAGCGCCACTCCTATCACTGATGTGGTTTTCGTCGTCCATGGTGAACATCAGCGGACAAAATTTTCAGAATTGAAAAATTCTAATATACTGTTATGGGAATATTGGAGGTAAGTACAGCAAAATGTTTAGGAAAATCTTTTTTTTTTTAGTGTTTCCCCCGACCGATGACTTCCATAGAAAACGAATGAGGAACGCCTTTGACGATATCAAAACGTTAATAGAAAAAAATCCAACACTCCGTCGGGTGGTCTGCGGATATGTTGATTATTGTAGTGAAATCTAACGTTATATCAAAAAATTTAGTTCATAAACGGTTTCCCGCTAAAAAATGCTTTTGTCCAGAATTGCTGGGCCTGTTCGTACTCTTTGCACAGCTTAATATTGTATTGAAATGTTTCCGTTACGGGCCCAGCAGCGTTTGCTACGACGATGGAGGCCGAAAGGGGTCTATTTGCGCCGCTTTCACGAGCGCGCGAGTCTGCATTATTTCTCAGAGCATATGGTATCCACCCGTTCAAACTCGCTGCCCTTATTTGTTTGTCATATCCGAACCTTGTAAAGGACCCATTAAAAACAGGCGCACCGCAACAAGACAACGCTCAAGCTTCCCCAATTCTGAAACAACGCATGGTACACGTGCATCTGCTGGCTGTAGCCACGTGGCGTCCGAATCGATATTGATTGCTATCTGCCGTGATTGCAGCACTCTGCCTGATACCGCAGCCGCGCAAAACCACAAATGATCAGCCGCACAAACTAGAAACAGAAAAAGGCGCAGAGACTGGTCGCTTCGCAACGATCGCCACGCGTATTTCCACCCCGGCTCCGACCCAGGCAAACCAGCTGACTGCGCCAAGGTCAAGTCCCGAACAAAAGAAACAACGGCACGTGCCAGAAGGGTTAACGGCGCGGTAACAAGCCCCGCAGAGGCATACCCAGGTAAGCCGATATGTGCGCCCAGTGGAAGCTATTGCGGCAGTGCAGGCCATCTAAAGCGGTCATGACAAACGAACAGGTATCTTATTTAACCTAAGATTAAGAAAAGCCATTTCGTTGGACCTCGTCTTCTGGGTTGACATATATTAGTGTGGGAAGACATAAAGAAAAATAATGTTGCCCAGCCCGCACCTCCTAAGGCACAACTGGGATGACAGTTAGAAGAGCTCCATTTTAAACGAAGGGCACATGCCTAGATGAAAGGCTCAGAGGGCTCACGCAAAAAAAAAAGACTAAGAAATTGGGCAACAATGAAACATACGGAGGAAGACGAAAAGTCGACACGTGTAGTGCATTGAAAAGAGTGCCCAAGTGCTCAGCGTGGGGCTCGCGACTACAGCTGCGCATGGTCAGTTTCGAAAATATCGTTTCTAATTAAATCTTTTAACGCTTACGGAGAGCTCAATTTCCCGCGCGACAGGCGGGCGTATATTGCCCTATTTTAAATTAATGACTCCAGCAGTGTTTGTTAGTGGCGCAGACAAGATTCGCAGCATAAATAAAGCGCTCAAGACACAAGCACAGTCCTGTCATGTGTGTTCCTTGTCTTCTTTGTGCGTTTTATGTATGCTGCGAATCTTGTCTGCATTATGAATAGCAACAAACTGGCCCAATCGACCGTGCTACTTCAAAGTGGCGCAGACTCTGAAGAGCTCTAAACCCCTAAATGGAGGCCACGTGCCGAAGAACAGGTAGCTCTAACTGCTGTTGAAAAACGATGGTCTGAAACATTACCGGTAATTAAATGCAGCCAAAATACGACAGTCACAAGAAAAAAAAACGAAACTGAAATATTACGATCCAAACTCCGCAAGTACCAGAGGACAGAGAGTTGTGGTGGCAATCTGTAACTCACGAGTTAGACAACATGTCAGATAAAAGTCGGCGCTGCTGAATGGGCCCTCGTGTTCAAGAAACGAAAAATAAAACTAAATGACTTTGAGCTAAAGTTCACCGCCGTTCACATCTCTACGTTTATTTTATTTCTTGCGGACCTACCTTAGTCATTTCCTGTAGCGCCTGAAAACAAGGCATTTTTCCATGGCTTAGGCACACGTAGCCACTGCAGGGCTGCAACCGCATTGCGATCGATCACCTGATCGCAATGAGGCCTTATCGAACTAAACTGCATGCGGCAGCCAACCTCCCACTAATCATTCAAAATTTAATTGTGCATAGACGCTGCACAACATCTGTTGCAGTTTTAGGCTTAAATGTTTGCACGAACGGCCAAGCCACGCGTCTGCAGATTGCGACGCCGTTCGCCAATATAGTTCACAACACTCCGAATCATTAAATAAAAACAAGAAATTTCTTCATTCTTTGACATGGATGTGCCCTCCTGGCCTGCACCTTAAATCTCTTATCATATACGCTGGTGGTGATGCATTTGGGAAAAATTTGCCTTGACGTCTGACTAGGCAGTGTGTTGTTGAAATCTCGACTATCAGTGTGGTTAGCGCTGGCACTTTTTTTTTCGCTTATCAGCTGAGGACAGGTGAAGGAATGTGCCTGGGCAAGATTGTGGGACAGCTGACCTTCAAACTTTGGTAAACGTCCAAAAGAAACATTGCATGCTTAAATAAGTCCCTCGGGCATCAGTGTATTGTTTATATCGAATATTTACGGCAAAACGCATATATCGCCGGAATTCAAAGTGTCACACTGCGTTTAGCCTAAGGCGCAAACACGGTTATAAGGTCTGGCTCCACTTACTTTGATAACCAGTGACGTGCTCCACAAGTCAGACTTCATTAAAGAGACGCTGGGATAATATCCGTGGTTTTAGGTTCTTGCGAAGTATAAGGTGCAAAAAATAATTTTATGGCGCGCCGCCATGTACAGGACTTGTCAAAATAGAGAGCCTGTTCACTGCTCGTTCACCTCCTTCCTTTCCTTCTTTCTTTCTTCCTTTCTTTCCTTCTTTCTTTCTTTCCTTCCTTCCCTCTTTCCTTCCTTCATTCTTTCATTCTTTTTTCCTTTCTTTCCTTCTATCTTTCTTCTTTTCTTTCCTTCTTTCTTTTTCTTTCTTTCCTTCTTCCTTTCTTCTTTCCTTTCTTCATTTCTTTCTTCTTTTCTTTGCTTCTTTCTTTCTTTCCTCCTTACTTCCTTCCGTCCTTCCTTTCTTTCCTTCTTTCTTTCTTTCTTTTTCTTCCTTTCTTCCTTTCTTTCTTTCTTTCTTCCTTTCTTTCCTTCTTTCTTCCTTTCTTTCTTCTTTTCCTTGCTTCTTTCTTTCTTTCCTCCTTACTTCCTTCCTTCCTTCCTTTCTTTCCTTCTTTCTTTCTTTCCTTCCTTCTTTCTTTCCTTCCTTCTTTCTTTCATTCTTTCTTCCTTTCTTTCTTTCTATCTTTCTTTCTACTTTTCTTTCCTTCTTTCTTTTTCTTTCTTTCTTTCCTTCTTCCTTTCTTCTTTCCTTTCTTCCTTTCTTTCTTCTTTTCTTTGCTTCTTTCTTTCTTTCCTCCTTACTTCCTTCCTTCCTTCCTTCCTTTCTTTCCTTCTTTCTTTCTTTCTTTTTCTTCCTTTCTTCCTTTCTTTCTTTCGCTCTTCCTTTCTTTCTTTCTTCCTTTCCTTCTTTTATTTCTGTCATTCTTCCTTTTTTTCTTTGTCATTCTTCTTTTCTTTCTGTCGGTCTTACTTCTTTGCTTTCTTTAGCTTTGCATCCTTCTTTCCTTCCCTCCTTCCTTCCTTCCTTCCTTCCTCCCTCCAGCCCTCCCCTTTTCTCGCTCTCCCCCTTCGTTCCTTCTTTCCTTCCTTCTTCCCATCTTTCTTTCTTTTTCTCTTTCCTTCTTTCTTTCTTTCTTCCTTTCTTTCTTCCTTTATTTTTTTCTTTCTTTCAGGTTGTAATAATCTCGGTTTTTTCCTCATTTCCTTTCTTCCCACTTGCATTCTTCCCTTCATTCTCCTCCTCTTCCTCTGAGGTGTGGAACCTTTCTCCATGTCCGATTTCTGATCCCCCGTGATATCACTTCAGCCTCAACTAGCTCGATCAACCACTTCTGTCACTTGTTTTTCTGTCCTTTTGACGTTCTTACCATGTTGATAGAGTCTCAATACGGCAGGTATGGACAGGTATCGACGTAATTGCATATAATGTGCAACCATGAGCAAAAGTTCACTGTCCTGCATACGGAGCCTTTGCTTCTCCTGTAACGTAATGCCCATAGAGATAAAATAATTGGCAAAAATTAAAATCTTGTGCTTTGTTTTCTGAATCTCCGAACGTTCAACACATATTTAGACCAACACCGTACCTTAAGGCAAAACTAACGACTCGTTTCTTCTCTCACACCCGATAAACGAACAATATTCGCGTGATAAGATGCCTACAGAACGTTGCAGTGCAACTGAAATTCTGGCGATAGACATCAAATCTAGGAAAAGGATTTAACAATACAGAAAGCTTCGAGGGGTAGCACAACTTGTATACGACCCGTATTGGGTTCATACAAAATTTTCAGAAAGAGAAGGCAAAATTTAAAAACAAGTATTTGCCTGTGCAGTTTTGCTGTCGAGTAGTGATATCGCCGCAGAAAACGGACAAAAAATTCCAGAACCAAATAAAAGTGCCATTTGTTCTGAAAGTTGTACACCGGTGTTTCCTGGCTCCTAAACACGTTATAAAGATGACGGGAAGGAAACGTTCCCGCATTAGGGACACGTTTTCTTAAAGGAAACCATGCGCAGCGTTTAACATATCCGAAGAAAATAAATGTCCCCGTGTCAGAGGGAAGAGACGGAGAGAAGGAAAGGGCGTCGGTTACTCACCATTCGGTCCGAGGCAGAGTCGACGACGCAGTGCAGGTACATGGTCTGGCCCAGCTGCGTGGTGACGTTTCGGACGTTGGGGCTCCTGAGGAGGTGTTCGTACTCCACTGGGCTCAGACCCCGCGCCATGCTGCCGCCCGGAAGTAGGAGGAGCCGGCCGGGACCCCGCACGCCATGGGCGGCCGCTGGCTGCGTGGAAGAACCCTTCCGGCCTCCGGTGCCGCCACCATCTGCTGGCAGCAACACAGAGAGAGAACAGGGCAAAGTCAGGGTCAGCTAACCGCCAGGTGTTTTTGTGGGACGAAAAATAAGGGCACATCGTAGGTTTTTTTTTTATTTAAATGAGGCCTTCTCTTCGTAAACCTTTATCACAAGATTGCACTTCACGTCTACGTCAGCACTTCCGCGTGCCCGTCCCAGGAGGTTTTTAAGAGGAGAAGACAGTAACAGATCGGGCATAGACGCGCTCAGCGTTGCTATGAGGAAAAGGAAGTCATGAACAAAAGAAGAAGCATGCACTCCACCAGCAGTACCAATCAACCAATCAATCAAGCAAGCAATTAATTAATTAATTCATCAGTCAGTCTGTCAGTCAGTCGATCGGTCGGTCAGTCGGTCGCTCATTTAATCGATCAACCAATCAAACGATAGATCCAGCAGTCTTCCTCTCAAAGCTAAGACTTGGCTCCAAATTTTTGCTGCAATTTTTTCAAAATTTCTTTTTCTTCTACGCTACTGGTAAGGCCCGTTTTGATGCAAGAACAGAGAAGCAACGCCGC
Organism: Amblyomma americanum; assembly: GCF_052857255.1. Classification (NCBI taxonomy): domain Eukaryota; kingdom Metazoa; phylum Arthropoda; class Arachnida; order Ixodida; family Ixodidae; genus Amblyomma; species Amblyomma americanum. Next base: position 154,126,679 of record NC_135499.1, on the reverse strand, counting down.
ATACGACTCAATATCATTGTTGCGCAATGATATGAACGAAAATAATAAAAGTACGAATAAAGCTGCAATAAACACATCAAATTAGGGATCACTGCGGGGACCCGCATTGGGAGAATGCGAAAGCACTGACACCTCCTCGGCACTCCTCGTCTCTATTTTCTTCACTCGTCACCTCTCTTCACATTTACTCTGATTTCACGCCATTTGCCTCAATTATATAATTGGTTTGGGCTGGGGAAAGGAAATGGCGCAGTATCTGTCTCATATATCGTTGGACACCTGAACCGCGCCGTAAGGGAAGGGATAAGAGAGGGAGTGAAAGACGAAAGGAAGAAGAGGTGCCGTAGCTGAGGGCTCCGGATTAATTTCGACCACCTGGGGATCTTTAACGTGCACTGACATCGCACAGCACAAGGGCACTTTAGCGTTTTTCCTCCATAAAAACGCAGCCGCCGCGGTCGGGTTCGAACCCGGGAACTCCGGATCAGTAGTCGAGCGCCCTAACCACTGAGCCACCGCGGCGGGTTTGCCTCAATCACACACTTCGGTTTTTCAAATTTGGCGCCATAGCTGCTTTCCCGTCCAGCCTACTCGACCGTCCAGCGACTTTTGCTTCTAAATAATTAACTAATAATTACATGTCAATCAAACCTATTTTTCTATTAATTCTCACTCATCAACACATTTCATCCCATTTAATGTTTTTTTTTCTACTCCTTTGGCTATTTTTTCGCTATTTTGCCATCCACGGTTGCTTCCCCGTCCACTCACTGTATCGACGTCCGCGCTATTTCGACAGTTTTGAACATTTTTGGCCCTAATTAATGAACTAATCTTCCTATCTACATAATTTTCTTTTGCGCATCATCCTCACATCATCCTTTATCGATTACAAACCATTCGTGTAATCCTACCTCTTCTGAGAACGCCACAACTGCTGCGGACACATTTTGATAACACGACTTCGCCGACATAGCCAAGTAATGCTTTCGCATTAATAATCCAACATCGCGAGAACCCCTTGCTTCTTGTACGTGATTGCTCGGCAGAAAAAACAAAGCGGGTCTGATGCTCGTAAAGAGTATGCATTGCAGCATTGGGCGAAACTGACATTGCATTATTTTACACGGACACCGCCAGAGGGTAGAGTAACCCCTCTCTCCCCTGCCGTTTTTTTTTAGTTCCCCCCCCCCCCCCCCCTCCATTTTCCAACCGCCTATCCTTTTTGCCCCTTCGCAGGATGCGACGGTTTGGAGCGATGGGGTGAAGCATGCTTCACAGGCACAGGCCGTGCCAGCGGCATCCGTAACGTGAACGCTCCGTGCACGAGAAGCCGACGCAAGAAACAACGAAGAGACGAAAACAGAATAAAGAAAAACGAGAAAGCGTAGGAGACAGGCACGGCGCGGCTGAACCTGAATTTCACGCCCGCCCGCTTTTCGTCCGTCGGCGAAGAATCTATTTTGCCGAGAATTCATTTCCCTTCTGCCGTCGAGCGAAACGGAAGGCACCGGCGGCAGAAAAAAAAAGGAAAGGAAAGAAAAGAAAGGAAAGAATCGGAAGCATACGAAGAGCCGAGGAAAGAAGAAACGCCTCCCGTCGCGCGGATTCAAAACAGAGCCGAGGAACGCTGTAAGAATGCAGGAAGAAAAGGAACTTTCCTCTGGGGACATGTAAAACGAGGCACGAAAGAAGGACGAACCGTAACGAAGAAAGAAACCTTGCTGGAATAGAACGAATAAAGCAGGAAAGAGCGCGCTGCAGTGGAGGAGGCGGCAGCGGCATTCCTCCCGAACGGATTCGGAGAAGAATGCGACGGGAATAAGAAACTCGGTGACGAGACCGGAAGGACGGAGAACAGAAAGACACTAAACCTGGCGCAGCAGCAGCACCCAGCGCCTCCAGTCGGAGCGGAACATTCGCAAGGTGTTCCATTCCAAAGGAAATCGCCGACTTCGTAGGGCGACTGACGTAGCTCGCGCAAGGAAGCGACGCAGTGCCGAGTGTTGTTTGGACTACGCGGATCTAAACCAGATAGACTTATTCCTGTAGAGGGAAAGAGAAAGCTGGTGAGAAAAAAAGGTAAAGCATGTAAATTTAACTTTGTGTTTACAACCTAAGCACAAGTGTTGAAACTCTACTGTCTCGTCCATCCGTACGTCATGGACAAATGCGATGAGATTGCAGCAATACAAATGAAAACGCGAGAACGAATCGGTTGGGGTGCATCGGACTGAAACAAATGAGTGGTTACGCTATTTTCAGTAGCTGCTATCGAGCGGGGTAATTGGAGTTTAAGCGCATTTTTAACTTTCATCGAGCAAAGTTTCGCTATCTTGGTGCCCTCGTGCGCGTTTGCTGAATGTAGATTACGTACCTGAGTCGCGAGCGTGCGACAGTATGTGTAATCAATTTTTCTCCGCAACTGGTGCCAAGACGAGCAGTACATCTACCTACGTCGCAGAAGTAAAAATAAAACGCAGACGTTGATACAAAAGAAATAAGACGAACACCTGGCGATGGCGAAATCTACAGGGAACGCTGCTGGCACGAAAGGAATTGGAGAAGACACTCAAGTTCTACCTCAAGAATACGACGCGATAACGTTGATGGTCTATTGCCGATATATGCGGAATTGGTCATTCTCTGTTTGCATTAATGGATCCTTGTGAATACTCATAAAGCTGCTGGCGCAGTGGTGCAGCGGTTGAGCGATACGCCAATGCCCTGCGATGGCAGGTACTGCGACCGGTAGAGCTTGTGAGACCCAGGTCGCTCTTCCCGAACAACCTCTCGCGTCCAATGTTTAATTTAACTGCCACGTGCCATGATGGGCAGTTTGTTACAATTTGGTGTTTAGACTGTGATGACGCCACAAGGTCACGAGACCTAGGATGATGCAACAAGGTCACGTGACCTACCCATTTTTCGACCATGGTGGTTTGCACGAGGCTAAACAGAATGTTGCGCCCCAGACTGGCCATAGGGTGGCCACCAGGGCCGCCCTACACCTGCTGATATTTCGTTTCTGCAGAACGGCAGCCTTAACGGTATCGCATCAATACGCAAGGCGCGTTAGGAAACGTCCTCCAAACGGAGTTGGCTGGCAGTAAATATAGCTCGTCATTCCCGTCGAATACTGTAAACAAGCACGTAGTCTTCGTATTTCGTCTCGGGATTTGGAAGCGACAACTATAGGTGCCAGCGAATGAAAAGCTGAAATCTCAGTTCAGTTCGAGCGCTAAAACTGCTGATATTTTTATATAACAATAGATGACGCACGTCAAACTGCATGATTTCGAAGTGGGCCGTGTGGACGTCAAAGTGAACGTCTTTAAAGGGAAAATGTGGAGAACCTATTCCAATTTTTGTACTTCCTGGCTATGCTGGTGTTTGTCCGGCAGCAAAACACGCATTTCGTGCTGAAGAAATTGAATTGAAAATTTTCAATCCACTTGATTCAAATGGTGACGCCAACACTGAAAATGACCTCGTGATCACCGGTCACAATGGATGGCCGGAGTAGCCTAGCCTCATGGATTTTCTGCAAAAAAAATCTCAGCGTCACGGCAGTTCGCTAGCGAAAACGCCCGATGGTGCCGAAGCCTGTATTTTATTTCTTGGTCCGTTTTTAAAGCTTGTAAAAGCGCTGTTTCTAGCGCAGGCATTTCTTTACAACGTTATAACCTATCCATGCATGTGAACTTCAATTTTACTTTAGTGTCCCTTTAATAATGCTCCATCTGTAGGCACGATACCCGCTTAAGCGGAGAGGTGGGCACTCTGGAAAGAGACGGGATGGGTGTACTGTAGAGCTAAGGCTATTGCTTCGGCCCGGAACAACGCGAAAGTTCAGGAATGTTTCGTTATTTCGCGATTTTTGTCTCGGACAAGAGTAAAAAAGGTGGAAACAACTCACCTGGAAAATAATAGCTTATCGATACAGTTTATGAAAATTGCGGCCGTGCTCGCTCGGCACACCACCGCTGTGCATAAAAGGTTGCCCGCTAAAACGCCAGGTCTAGAATTCGTGCCGTGAAGAAATGCCGCGAGTGTGTTTCCAATTCTCAAACGTACCTACAAGACCGAGCTACAGTAACCCCTTGATTCAGCATCGCCGGCAGACTGGCCAGGATGCCGATTGAAAAGTACGATTTAAAAAAAAAACGATAACCACCCAGCTCTCTCTCTCTGAAGCCTAGTGCGAGGCCATTGTAGAACGCTGTAGAAGAATTTATTTGAATTCTTTTACGTATCCCACCACACATCTCGTGCCTCTGTGAAGCCAGATTCGACGGGGAATGAATATTTAAACAGGCAAAAAAAACACACAAAAAGACGCCCACTTTGCAAGTGCCTGCTTGGTTACAGGAGCAGGATCTGCACGGCAGGCAGAAAAGTGGTCGCAAGAAGGGGAGAGGATAGACGGAGAGAAAGAAGAAGAAAAATAATGTCTCGTGTTTCCACGCGAGATTACGCGACCCAATTCAGAGCAGGAATTCGCAACCCGTGCGATCTGTTTTCGAGTGCAGCAGCGTGTCAAGTCGGAGCATAGAGATGCCGCTCGCCACAGAGTGCGCTCTGACGCTAAAGAAATCTTCCTCCACGGGAACCCGAATGAGGCGAGATTGTTCCCGCTCCTCATGCTCGCTTTAGGGGCTCGGCAGGGTTAGGGAATGTGCTGCACTGGTCGGCGAAAAATCTGCGGAAGGATACAACTCTTCGCTAAGTTTTTCATCCCACCCGAACTCTTGGGTTATACCTCTACGTTTATCGGGGCGAGTGGAGTGTAGTCTAGTAGATTTGTGTGTTTACACTGTGGTTGTATTACGTTGTACTGAGATGCAATGTATATTGGAGAAGGGATGCTTTTGTGCATACGTGAAACTTTACAGTACTGTGATGCGACAGCAGTAATCGACAGCGGCGATTTTTTTTTCTTTTTTTGCGGAATGCACTTAGGGCATCAAGAATTCGAACAGATTCGACAGCAGAGAAAAGGCAGCACATGTTTATAAAAAGCGGCGTTTTTCAACTCAGCTGCGCTCTTCCTTTCATCACGCCCGTGCCCGCGGTAGATGCCACACACAGGCGGCTAATAGGGTAGGCCTATTGGCTTTTATTTTATTTATTTTTTTGAGGCAGGTGTGCAGTTCTCCACCGAACGGTTCATTATTTCCCCCAATCCGTTGGTTCCCGCAGAACTTAAAGAATATTTGCGCCAAGCTTAATTCTAGAAAAAAAAATAGCAAACATGAGGCTTACATTGTATTTTGTTGGTTCCCTTTGAAAGGAAAAATAATGTGCGAATTTTTGGTTCTGGTTTGATGTTCGTTAACTTCTCTCTTGTTTCACAATTTTTTAGGGCAGCAATTTATTATTTCATTTGCCAAACTACGTCTGTACTGGGGACGTACTTGGTAATAATTCGTTTTACAAATCGTTCTCTCTCCCCTATTGCACTGGCAGCTGCACCTGTGACGTCACGGCTGACAGCTAGTGAGCAACATCGTTCGCCAGGCTTGCCAAAAGCCGTTGCTGAATAACGGAAAAAAGGCGAAAGGTAGCAATTGGCAAACCAACCCTTACAAAATAGTTTTAGTGGTCGTTTTTTCCCATCTCTCAGGGGATTTACTTGTAGGAGGAAGCATATCACAAGTCGCTGTGAACTTGGTAAACAGCCACCAAAAAAAGGTGGTTTTTTTTTTACTTGGAAGAGCGCTTTTTTCGGCATAGCAGTGTCGGTGGTGTAGTGCATCAGAAGGGCTAACTATATGGCTTAAGGCTGGTTAACTAATACTGAATTATTAACTTTTTAACTATATAACTGTTAGGCTGCTTATACTAGTTATATATTGAGATGCGTGTAGTCCACCGTATGTAATATCCATACGGGTTTTGTACAATTTCGAAAACGCGTTTACCCTGGCCGCCGTGGCTGAACAAACTTCGGCCATTTCTTGTGCAATTCGAAAATCACTCCTGCGGGGAGCGAAAAGCGACCTCCATCAAATCGCATCAGCCTGTGGCAAATATGCTGCGTTCCAATCTCTGACACACGCGCGCTAGAGCAGCGAAGAGGCAGTAATACTCAAAATGTTAACTAGTCAGTATTGGTCAACCGGCCTGGTAGTTAGCACGTATGAGCTGTATTCTGACGTAATTTTTGTTGTTGCTGCTGCCTTAAAAGCGATGGCACATACCCACAGTGAGGGATTGAAACACCGCGGACATTGTTATGCCGAAAAAAAAAAGAAGTGTTCGCACTCGAAAAACCTATTTTTTTCTAATTTTCACAGTCTTAGCTAAAGAAAAAATGTGGCCCCAATCTACGCTATGAAGGCGGTTGGACAGCGAAGCTGTAAAACCACACCCAATTACCCATTGCGACGTCACTTGAAAATTCACACACGTGGCTCTATAAAGAGTGAAACCAAAGACAAGTGAAATGCACTTGATTTACCCTTTACTACTTCACAACGACTTTCACGACTGATTTATGATCAGATGATATACACTGAGAGTTTCAGCTCTAAGTGTAGAGATATTCTTTGCTAAGGTTAAATCAATGCATGAACCATGAATAGTGGTTGGTAGAGTTGCATTGATTAAACGGTGTTCCCATTGTTCACACGCGCCTTATAATCACGTGTTTTTGACGCTTGTGTTGTTTTTTTCCTAATGAAAACAAGTACTGAGCTGTTTGCTGTATGCCTGTTTTCAAACGAAATTTACCGTTCATATATTTTGTGTACTCTTTGTATTCAAATATTTAATTTTTATTATTTTTTACTTTTTATCATTGTTTTTTTATACATTACGACTGCTTTATAACCAGTATGATATAGGATTTGTATGCTGTTGAGTACTTTTCCACTCGGAACAACATTCAATTTTTAGCCTGGCGTTTTTTGCTGACGACGCCGACGACACGAAGATTTTCTTGGACGGTAGAGGTACACAGTTTCGCGGTAAAATCACCTTGTTTATAATATAACAGAAAATATGTTTATGCTTTTTCTCACAAATAAGGGCAGAGGGCACGACCTGGGGCATACTTCCCCTTCCCGACAGCACGGCAATGGCTGAAACAGGAGTGACGAAGAAGAAAAGAAAGAAGGAAGTAGAGCAGAGAAGAAGGGGAGAAAGAACGCAAAAGGGGAACGGAGGCAGTCTGCTGCGCTATTAGTAAGGCGAAATCCCAGAACCGGCAATTGCGGAGCCGCCGCGATTACGACGACGACCATTAGACGGGACCACAAACGACGTCCACCAACGGCATGCGCGAGACTCGGCAGAGCCGGTGTTGAGCAGCGGGTGGCCGGCAGAAGGAGCAGCGGCCGCTAGACGTACGGATTCCCTTCCGCGCTCTGGAGGCCGTGTAGGTTTGTAGCACGTGCCCGCCGGAGCAGACGCGATGGCCGTAGACGAAGAGCAGTTAGGCGGGAGGCGAGTCGCAAAGAGAAGGGACGTGGTCTCTGCAAGGGCCGGCGTCTGCGGTGGCCGGGACGAAACCCAGACTCCCGCTGTGGAGTGAGCGGCGCTGGCCACTGGCGGAGCGGTGCTAGCTGGGCGGAAGTGCTTAAAAGCGAGTGGGTCGGCGAACCAAAATGGACGGAGACCTGGTCCGAAAGGGGTTGCGGGCTGTCGTAGCGTAGCAACACCGTAAGTGAGACGTAGCATTCGTGACACACAGGAAGAACCACGGGTGAATGGATCGGTAGTTGTTAAGCAAAAATAAAACATTAATGAATGCTTGTTGTTGCTAACTTCCTCAAGGAGAGCTTGTCAACAAAAATCCTAACTGCACTGCTTGCTGGTAGACTGAATCGACCGCTTTGCGTGTCACCAAAAGTTTGTTGAAATCGACTTTTGTCGGAAGAGACGTGCCGTGGGTCCATTAGCTCGCCATAAGAAAGAGGTGCATTGAATGCACTGTGCTCCGCACAGTAGCCAGAGAGCAGAACACATCGGTGATCCCGAACACCGCATAGCGTTTTCCTCATCTTCCCACGTTCCTTCGTTAGCAGCGGGTGCAGGAGTTCGACCGTCATGTTGAGTACGTTCGCACATCAATACCATCGTTTACAAAACAAGGACCACTCCACCCTTCCGCCCCCCCCCCTTCCTTTATCGCAATACTTGGGTAGGAAATGGTCTCAAAGAGCCCGCACACCCGAGGCATGGCTATGAGAAAAATACGAGCCCGAAGTAGTGGTAATAGGGCTGCCAGAGAAATCGCCGTTACGCCAGCAAACGCAACCCGCAAGGCAATCTGCAATGACTGGTCGACAGCGGAGCAGGCGCCATAAACACTGCGATAATAAACATAGAGCCATTGCCACCCAAACTACCATTACTAATAATGCTGGTCCTTTGCATTTAACCTTTACCTCCCGCTTGGCCCTTTCGTTTGACTACTTTTGTGGATTCACTTCGTGCACACAGACGCTTGTCATTGCTGTCTGCTGTCGCGCGAAGAAACGAACACTTCCGCTCGCAGGTTTTGTTAGCACCCCCTCAAGCTCAATCAGGCCAAAGCAGACAGGAAACAAACGAACGGAGGTCGGAGCCATTGGATCCTGTCGAGGACATCATCTTTTACGTCATTCATTCATTTCTTTGCCTGCCAAACCCTTTGCGGAACTTTTCATACTATTTTTTCTCCAAACGTCTAGAAGATTTTCCATGAAGTCAGTGATGGCGGCTATACTTTGAAGCCCTGTCGGACAGAATGGTGGTGCAATTTCGTGCCTAGAAATAAGGGTAGTTTTCAGGAAACAAGAAGTAAACATAGACGTCACTAAGTTTTTTGAAGCGACTACTTAGTGCTGTCTGATAATGATGATAATGATAATTAGTTTGGGGGGAAATGAAATGGCGCAGTATCTGTCTCATATATCGTTGGACAGCTGAACCGCGCCGTAAAGAAAGGGATAAAGGCGGGAGTGAAAGGAGAAAGGAAGAGAGAGGTGCCGTAGTGGAGGGCTCCGGAATAATTTCGACCACCTGGGGATCTTTAACGTGCACTGACATCGCACAGCACACGGGCACCTTAGCGTTTTGCCTGCATAAAAACGCAGCCGCCACGGTCGGGTTCGAACCCGGGAATTTCGGATCAGTAGCCGAGCGCGCTAACCACTGAGCCACCGCGGCGGGTTGCTGTCTGGTGCTGAAGCCGTTTTCTTCTCTGAGGCGGTAGAATCTTTTATTAAAAGACCCTGTAGCTGAATTTTTGCTGCGAGAACAGCTTCAGGTGATAAGATAATTAATAGGGCATAGATTTGCTTCCCTTTTAAGAATAGGGTTCTAGTTTCGTGAGCGTGAAAGTGTGCGCTTTGCGTGAATTCCTGAAGTAATTCAGCCATTCACATCATTTTTGTGAAATATACCGCAACAAATTTTCGGATTATCCTCTGTAGGAGAACATAATGTGTGTCTGAGAGCGCTAAAACTTCGTTTCTAGTACACGATTTGGACGCAGTTCGAGGAAAGAAAACACGTAAAGGTCAAAGATCTCCAAAAGATGAAGGATTCGGCGTAAGTCGTCTCGGCACGTTTAATTCACTGGGGTTGGAATTGTAATAAAACTGCACCTAAGAGGCTCAAAAATTCCGCGATTTTCGCTAGTCTTTTTCTTTCCACTATTTTCAGGCACACGGACTCGTCTATAGTTTGGAAATGTAAGCAGAAAAGCCTTTCTTCTGAACATCAGCCGATCTGAACTTGGTTTTAAACCGTGCACTCTAAGTTTTCGCGGGCTATTTCTGCAAATTTCATAGGTGGATAAAGGTCGCCGAGGTGAAATGGAATAATTTCAATTTCAAGGGGTGGCTTCTTTACCTACGTTCCTCTTCTTCTGTAGTCTGTGCTAACGCGATTCTTATTTAAGGATGGAGGTCCAGCAGCCCGGGTTTACTTTACGCCATCTGGCTAAGCGAAATATTGTGCCGCCGTTTTCAACGGGCCGTTTTCTTCGATCAATAATTCAGCGCGAGTCTTCGAGCTGAAAATTGGCTTGCGAAACGCAGCCATGCATATTTTCCCTACACTGGGGCGCAGCTGAGGAAAGTGCACGCCTTTGCAGTACTGCTAAAAATCGCTTTCATTGTCAAAACTGCAAAAACCATAAGAAACGAAGTTTTAGTAGGGTAAGGTAATTGCTCAGTTTGTTCAAGCCGTCGGTGTGTGCGTGAGAGAGCGCGCGTGCGTGTGTGCGTGCGTGCGTGTGTGCGTGCGGCAAATGTTAACCACCATACAAGTGAAGCAGACAGCAAGCAGGACCACCCTAACTTCTTTTTACCCGAACTAAAATAGAGTGACGAATGGGCGGACAGAAGACAACAGCGAATGAAATACGGACTCTCCTGGGAAAAGGCAAGTACGCTTCTGTTAAAGTTGTTGCGTTAGGTGACAACAGGCGCTCGTTAACGTGGGTTGTGTGTTTCGTGAACCTGCGACCTTCGTTGAAAGAACAAACTGCTGGGAAGATGTAAATCACAGGATAAGGCTCGAAACAGGGATGGGAAAAGATAAAATAGAAACGACGAAATATTCTTTTCGTTCCTCTTATTGTTTCCTCGAACCTCTGCTGCCATGCTTTAACGACCGATCGTTCCTATTTAAACACCTGGCTTTCAGAAAACATACGGGCTTTAGCAATACCTATGCGTTGCCTGTTTCCTTTTTTTTTTGCTTAGACGATCGTTATTGCCGGCCGATAGAATGAAAAAGCGATAAGACAAAAGCAGTTGTATTGGCTGCCCTATACCATGCGTCTCATCTACAGTAAGCGGGTTTTTGGAAATTGTGCAACGGCGCATTAATACGATGACAACAAAAGGCGTGGAAACTGGCAGTTAAGCAGTGTGTCGCGTCGTTTAAATTAGTGCAGGCCATCAATGAACCGCATAAGCTGCTAATAATTTTGAAACCTAGTATGAATTTAAACATCTACATTAAACTGTCGGTACATAGAATGCGTGTATTACAACGCAGAACAACAAATGTGCCACAGTTAGCTCTATCTAGACCTAACAATGTGAATACGATAGCGTCGTTTTTCAAGCTCAGGATCAAGAATCATTTTGACTAACAAAACACGACCTCAGATGTCCCATCCCTGCTCGTATGTGTCTTAGCGCGTAAAGTTAATACTTAAAATGACCATCGATACAACTGAAACAAAAGTATTTACATACAAGACAATTCAAGGCCTGGTCGTATGAAGTACTGAATACACGCGAAAGGTGATATGAGTTTACAACCTTAATAACAATTTTACTGCAGAAGCCAGCGTTCCTTTCATGCAGTAAAAAATATGTACCGTCCAAAATGGTACCACTTCTACAAAGGTATGAAGCGGAGTAACAATTTCTTCTCGTTAACACTTTTTCAGTGGTTCATCTCCGTCATCCTCGCTTACAAGTCGTTTAAATGGCATGCGTGCATAGATACTTCCCATAGCAAACCCTTTATTGGTTTACGCCGCAGGTAAGGGCACACGACTTGACGACGCGTTTACACGAAAGCGATGGGTAAACTGCGGTCAGACACGGCGTCACAAAATTGGAGTCAAATCAAACGTCGAGAAAAAAAAAAGTGGCGGTTGTCCCGGTTCTTCCTTCTTTTCTTTAAAAATCATTTGCTTTATTTGTTCACTTGATCGAAGGCCAACAAAAAACAAAGATTGCATGTAAACTGCTATTACTATTTGGCCCTTAGGCAACTTCAGTGCTATGATTGTGAATGCATAAAACATGGAAACAAGAGCTGCACTTGTTGCGATGAAAAAAGTACGGGCTTTTTTGTATTTACTTCTTTTTCTCAGTGTTCATTGTGTTTATCGAAGATTTTGCTGCCGCAGAAAGAAGCAATTTTTTCGCTAGTTGGTAGTCTGATATAACCAAACACGTTTTCATGAGAAGGCTTGTAATCACGCACTTTCAACAAAAAACGCGACCGTGCAAGAGAGAAGCTTGAGAGATCGGACACGCTAGCATGGATGAAAAACACTTCGCCTCCCCCCCCCCCCCCCCGTCGTACCAAGCGAATACGGTTCCCCTGCGTGTAGCGCATACGTACCCCGAGGGACGCCATGACTCGAGTCTTCAAAAAGGGGGCCGGGGGGAGTGGAAGGTGAGGTGCAGTGGGGTATTTCTTCCCTCTAGCTTTTCGATGAATCTTGTGTCTGCCAGACCGCACACTAAGACCTGATTACGAGGATAAGACTGAGGCGCTATTGTAAGACCAAACTGTATGTAATTTCTCCCCTTCTTTTGGTTCCAGCCCAAAAGTTTAAGCAAGTGAAGCTTGCACATAATAATTTGTTGCTGCTTTTTGACTGTCTCATTGAAAAGCATGCAGCGACACTACACTGAAGTTTTTGAGAAACCCGGTAGCCATATATAATGCTTAATGTAGAGGTCGCTACGCTAAAATAACCATGGAAGGCGGGCTAACACTGAATGCTGATTTGTGATTTCATTCAATGCGAATTTCTGAACCGAGATAACACTTCAACGAATTTCAAATTTTACAGAAACCTTTTCTCTGGCATATAGATGTTCAAATTCAAAATTTTTTTATTTATCGATGAAAACACAATAAAAGAGCATCCAGCACTGTTTGGATCTGTAGCCGTAGGCTAGTTATGGGTCCAAAGAATGAAATTCCATAATGCAGACACTTCGTCGCATGCACAATAAAAACTTGAAAGAGCGAAGAGAGGGATATATACATAATACAAATGAAAAAAAATAAGGCATAACAAAAAACAGTCGCTTCAATTCAAAAACATCGTGCATGCTAAATTACAACAATAAATCGAATGCAAACAGCAGGTAAATGTACTTTAACATATTTAATGCACGCGCTGAAGGAGTTTTTTAGCTGTGAGTGCAAAAGTTTGAGAGTATTTTATTTCTTGTGGAAGAGTATTTCATATCTGAACACCAATGAAAGAGAGCCGCCGTTCTCCAGAAACGTTGTGCGTAGGCCGTAGATTCAAGTTCCCTAACACTACACTTCTGGTAGTACGCGATGATGTGTGGAACAGGGTCATATGGAAGGGGTGGTTGTTTCTTACGATATTGTTTACGACAGTTGCTGTTTTTAGGAGGCGTAGTAAATCGAAGGGTAATATCTATAGGTCGTGGGATAATGAGTTGCTGGCCTAATCCTGCTTAGAATGCGCTATGATCCGAAATGATCATTTCTGCAGTTTTCTGATTGGCTGGAGATAACTAGTGTAAGTCCGTCCCCATGATTCCAGACAGCATGAGAGATGACTGTGGATAAAGGAGAAATATAAAATACGTAATGTATTTGTGTCAAACAAACCACGTGCTGGAAGCTGTTTATGGCTCCCCGATTCCACCTTCGCCCTCACTGCTAAAAAATGGTTTTGCCAGTGCAGGTGTCTGTCAAAGATTACGCCGAGATATTTAAAACAAAGGGTATATTTTAGTAGACAGTTGTCAGTACTCATGTTTACAGAGTTAGCATATACTTGCTTTCTATGGGAGTGAAATATAATATATTTTGTTTTCTTGACATTTATAGTAATCTTGTTGGCTGAAAACCATTTAGAGACACTTGCCAAATATGCGTTTGCTATGAACGGTATTTCCTCGATGCTATTGCCTGTAATTATTACAGCCATGTCATCTGCATACATCAGCATTTATCTGAATTTTAAGACACGTGGAAGGTCGGAAACTTATACAGAAAAAAGCATGGGTCTCAAAACAGACCCTTGGGACACGCCTGTATGAATACGTTGTGGTGACGATGAGACATTATTCATGGCAACTATCTGATGACGCTTATTGGAGTAACTAGAAAGCAAATCGAAAATCCGTTCCTTAAAACCGCAGTGCTTTAGCTTGCACAAAAGGATGGAATGACGAAAGCCTTTTTTAAATCGAGAAAGACTACTGCTACAAGTTTGTTGTCATTTAAAGCACAGTTTATACTGGGGGCTAAAGACTGCACAGCTGATGAGGGTGAATGGTTTGGCTGAAAACTGTGTTGCTGTGGGCACATTATGTTGTATGTCTGTCCAAAGCTACTGATTCAATTTTCAAGGTTTTTCTCAAAAAAAACATATTAATGACACTGAGCAGGATATTGGTCGATAACTAGAAGGGCTTGAGCGATCACCGTCCTTACATATTAGGACAACTCGGGCTTTTTTAGCGACGTTGGGTACGTGGCGGTTTGAAGTGAGTGATTGAAGACGTGGCATAATATTGGACCCAAAATATCAATATCTTTTTTTAACATACGTACTGAAATTTCATCTATACCTGCGGCTTTATTCTTATTAATAGCTGCTAATGTTGAGTGTATTTCGTTAAGTTCAATGTCATCCATACGAAAGGAGTTTGAGAGTGGGCTTCGTAACAAAGAATTTATGTGTGTGTTATTCACATTGGTACCTGAAGAAATTCCAACCGTAGCAAAAATATGAATTAAACCTGTTTACAACATTATGATCAACCACGTCAGCAAACGTCTGTTTGTGTGACTTGCCTATAGCACTACTCACAATTTCCCAGAGTTTTTTAGAGTTACCAGAGCTCTGTTCGATAAACGTGTATAGCGTTCTTTTTTTCGTGTACGCATAACTGCCACGCATTTACTGCGTATCTTTTTGTACTGACCCAAGTAATAGCTGTTATCCTTATGCTGTTTCCATTTATGATACCAAAAGTCCTTCTGCAATTCTGCTAAAATCTGCTCCGTCATCCAGGGTGAGACGGGCACCTTATATTAACCAACAGACGTCTTAGTACTGCTGCTAGTTTTAACGCAAGTCAGAATGTCAATTATATTGGAGAATTCAATGTCACAGGCACCGTGGTATATGGTTATAGTGTCGATTAACTGGATACTCGATCTCAGCAAAGCGTAGTAAATTCTCGTACTCACTTTGGCGGTGCTTTAATTTCGGTTTTATGACGTTCGACAGTTAACAAGATTTCAAGAGTGTCCGGAAGTCAGGTTCGGCTTTTCAGAGTTGTTTTTTTTTTCCTCAGCGGATGTATTCAATTGCATGATACAGTAGAGAGGCAAGGCTAGCCACTCACTGCAGAATAAAGAGGTCCCCACGACCAAATGTTTCTCTCCTTTCTTATTCTTTCGTTCTGTGTTAGATGGAACCGTTATTAACATTTCAGTTCATACTCTTTTTTTACTTTTCGGATGGACTTAGTTTTTGTTTTTCTTCCACGCATGGGTGGACCGACTGCAACGCCATCATAGTCAAATTAATAGACTTAAGCTTGCACTTCACCTCAAAGCTTGTAGCACTTGCGGACGCCCGGGTTAATGTCAGCTACCTTTCTGTTCACGTTCACCAAAATTCCAGTACACGACGGCAAGCAGTGGTGATAATCGTTTCTTTATTGTTTTTTTCGTTTATAGCCTATTCAAGCTAAGTTTTCAGCGCATGTTGTTTCTGTTGTTAGAACGCTGTGAAGAATTTTCATTAGACAACTTCGATTTGTCGTCAGTGCCCCTTTAATGGACGCGTTCCAAAGGGACTGCAGCCTACAAGATCAATCAACATCGAAGAATCCTTAGATGGCCGCACTCCCGAGCGAGTGCCGTCAAAACAGCGACCAATCTGCAGAGCGCAAAACAGACGATAAGGCAAGGCTGCTCTTAGCGAGGTCCCAGAAGATGTCCTCGACCCAGAGGCAGCGACAGCGTGAAGGGCAGCCGACTCTAATTGCAGGAAGAAGTGATAGCTTCCATCAGCGAGAGATGACGATGTGCTGGCCGCCTCCGCCCCCGCCTGCAAGATCAAAGGAAGGTAGGCCCGCGATGCCTGCCCAATGTCTCCCGAGATGAGTTCTTCCTGACTAAGGGCGTCCGCGGTCGCAGATTTGTCCCTGCAAACGGTTCTTGCTGCAAAATAACCGACATGTCGCTCGCATTTGCATGGATGATGAAAAAGAAATGTAACGATGATCACGAGACGTGAGGCGTATTACAGATTCGCCTGCTCACCTGTGTCTCGCATTTATTTCATTCTTCGTTTGCGAAAGAAGAATAATCCGAGAAACAGAATGAACAAGGCGGCTATGTGTGTGTTTTTGTGCGTGCATCTGCGCATGCATGCCAGCTGCTCATTGTGTGTGTGTGCGTGATGTGCTTCTTGCTCTCCCGGCTTATTTGTATTCCTTCATGTCAGCTTGTTGTTATGCGCAGCAAGACGCCAGGACTTTCAGTGTCGTCCAGTTTTACAGCTCGCGCTTCCAGGCTCTAGGCGCTCCGTACACGGATACAAAAAAAAAAACTGTGCACTGCTGAGAAGCGCCTCACTCGCTTTTTCCATATCGTTCATAAATGCCACGCTGCCTCCATTGTTGCGCTTTCTTGTTTTAGCCATTGGACTGTAACACCTATTTTGGGGCGCCGTATCCAAGCGCTTTCCATGTCTTTTTCTTTTTCGACTAGAACATCCTGTTGGACATCGAACAACAATAACGACAGAGAGCACAGAACAAGCAATGCCATGAAGCACAACACGAAGCAAGAAAGAGAAATAGATAGGTGCACAGAGCCACAGACACGCAAGGCGAATGCAAACCAAGCGCTGGGAACACTGCGCTTATGCCACGCGTGTTTACGAAGAACTGAGCGCAAAGAAGTTTTAAATAAATGAATAAAACACCAGCAAAGCAGGCGATCATAAAAGCGAACAAAAGGATAACAAGAATAACAATATTATTATGACCGAGGAAAACTGAGCTCTTGGATTCGCAAAAATGAGAAAGCGGCGAGCGTGTAAGGAGCGTAGAACTGCCTAGAAACTGCGGGACCGAGTCCAGGGAGCGCTGAGCGCCTTAACTGAAACGACGTCGTTTTCTTGCATCGACAGAATGAGCAAAGGAGGCTGCGAGGGAGCGCGCACAATTGAGTCCCACATTTTTATGGCGGCGCACTGTCGTTTACGACCACACCGTCGGCTCTGAGGATACGGCCCCTGTGTACAGCAACGGCTCCGCGGCCATCGCCAACTAACGGCGGGCCAACGTGTGGACAAGAAGCTTCTGAAACCAGGGACATGACTGTCATTGTTCTTTCGTTTTTTTTCGTTTTTTTTTTGGCGCGTTGCGCATTTCTGCACTGCGCTGCTTTGCTCGCATTTTCTATCTTGCTTTCTTTTCTTGCTTATAATACGCAGGTACGACCACATTTTTTTTCTGTCTTGCTTGTCTTCCTTGGCTTGTCTTCCTCGTTATCCTTCGTTTTTTTTTTCTTTTAGTCCCACTTCTTCAAACCTTTATGCTGCTCACTTTCAGCTAAGTAATAATATGTGGAGTTATGTGCAGGGGGCGGCAGAAAGTTAGGTGGACGTATGAGATTAGAAAGTTTTGCGGAGATAGGGTGGCCGCCGCTGGCACATAGCAGGGTTAATTGCAGAGATATGGGCGAGGCTTTCGCCCTGCAGTGGGCGTAGTCTGGCTGCTGATGGATATTATGTGAAGTTAACTTCAGATTTGTTCTTTTTAATTCTGAGCTAAGTGCTAAAAACCTATTCTCGATACAAAATTGCCAATGAAAGACGGAGAAGAAATTTTTGGATTAGTCATGCGTTGCACAGGTATTCCTGCTGCTTTGGGCTCAACGTTCAGAAAAAAGTTGCATTTAGTGTCATTATGACTAAGTACCATGGCATGCATGATACCAGTGGCATCAAGCTGGCGAGTAGAATAATAGAGACAGTGTGAGAGAGCTGCATGTTAAATTCAATTCCTCACTATGAGAGAAGAAAAGTAGTGAATAGAAAGCTAAATATAACAATTCAACTGCAACCGATACCTGCTATTTTTCTACACGTTTCTGAAAGCATTTAATCTAACCTTCAATAGAGGTTGAGGTGGAGGAGTTTGCTAACTAATGGCACGAATATAGCCTTGAGACTACTGCTAGAAATTGCTTCGCCGTAATGACACTTAACATAAAAAGACAAATAATCATTCACCGTCCAGAGCGCTGCTTCATCATCAATAATTTCTGCATAGTAAGCGCACAACAACAGCCATTTAAAACAATCACAAGCTCAAAAACACTTCACTAACAGCGAAAAAAAAAAGAGTGGCATAGCTCAGAAACATTTTACCATACCTTTTTTGCGCGATAGAAGCACTTTTAGCAATGTTTCAGCACATGCAGGCATCCACACCTGACAGAGAAATGCTCTTAGCACGAACGATTTAAAAGAGCGATCGCGGCCGCTTAGCCAGAGGAAAGAGCATGCACCTAAATCTGACTTCATTTCAAAAAGCGAGAAAGGATAGAAGCAGAGCATTTTTTGGTCCGCCAGACCGGTTGAATGAAAGTGAAAACGGTAAATGGCACTAACAAAAGAAAAAGATAGCAACGTAATTAGGAAAGCAAGACGGTTGGCGCCTGTGGCGTTTTCGCGGGCATTTGTGATGGCTACAAACACAATATAGACATCGCAAACGAAGCACTACAATACACGGATTCCCACGATAGAGAGTTAACAAGGCCGCAGGTGCGCCGCGATGCATGTCGGGACACAAAATATCTGTCGATCTAAAAACAGCACAACGACAAATAAATTGAACAACCAAGAATTGATGTTTTCTGCGCTTTGCATGCCACTGTGTCATTACGGGCCTTCATTGTATATCATGCCGCCGCACTTCGTGAATCCAGAATGCCGGTGAACGTTCGGCTAAAAGGGACGCAAGCTTAAACTTCCACGACAACGCGTTCCACAACACAGGACAATTTAAAGAAAGCGGCGACGCAGCTCATTTGCTAGTTCAGCAAGCGCAGCTGTGCACCTAGCGGAGTTTGAGATATAAGGTACGCTTAGGTAAGAAAAGTACGATGGCCACAATGGTCTGACGACAAATAACTCTATTCAGACTTTTCTATGCGTTCAAGGAACGAACGTTGAAGAAAAATTAGAGCCAACTTGAGTTGCACTGTCATGGAAAGCAATACAGTTCATCTTCAACAACGTCTCTGTTCTGACGTACACAGATTGCGGATAAAAGAATCCGCATCTGCAAGGGCAAGCGAAAGTCAAGTGTTGTAGTAAATGGAATCTCTATGGCCACTACTTATCGTAGTGGCGCAATACAGAGACAATAAAACTTGACATTGCAGAATCGTTAAGCTTTCCTGTGTTCCTTTCACTCTCTCTCTCCGTTCTGTCTATCTTGCCACGCGACTAAACTGCGCACAAAGGCCGTCAACCGCAATGAGTAATAGAAAAAAGGAACCGGTTGAAAAACAGTAAAAATGAAAAAATAAATTCCTGTACTGGCTGCGGTTTTATTTTTTACATTTCTAAGCGACACAGCATTTTCTTTGCTAATATACAAGGAGGTGCTGCTCGTCGCAAGAAAATAAAAAAAAAAGATTTTTTTTATTGCACATCTCCGCAGAGTGTAAATAAAACATGAAGACGAGCCGCGCGTCCCACTTTCCCCTACTTTTATCTTCCTTCTTTCAACCCGTCCGCTAGCTTTCAAAGCACAGAGGTGACGAACCAGGACAGCGCGAAACGAAAGTGGAAGGACGAATTTTATTTTCGATTTTTTTTTTCTTTTCAGGCAGGCACCAAGAGAAAACCGCTTCTTGTTGTGCCTTAAGATGGGACAACACACGGGAAGCCGGAAGAGGCCGCCTGAAAATACAGAGCAGCAAGAACGAGGATATTTCTACTTTTTTGTGGATTCTACAATGAAGGAGAATAAATGCTTAGTACCGCATGTCTTCAAAACGAGACGGGCTCCTGCTTAAAAGAGAGAGCGAAGAAGGCGTCGTGCCGTACAAAGAAGCCCTCAATGCCACGCGGCAGGGCTGGTAGGGTTATATAGGCAACGAAAGATTCTACGGGCCGAGCGCGAACAAGAACCCCGAAGAATATATACACGCAGGTGAACGAAGAAAGTGAAAGAACCATGAGGGAAAAAGAACAAAGCTCACGACAGAGGGGAGCCGAAAGCTCTTTGTTGAAGAAGCAGCAAACCATCAAACGTCGTCGCAGTATAGCTCGGAAGCTACGTCCTCTCAAGCGTCGGTCCCTCTTTTCTGCTCTTTCGCTGTTGTCTCTTCGCTTCGTTCACTCTCGCTTTCCGACGACCTCATTCGCTCCAATGCTCGGAGCTCTCAAAACCTCGGCCAATCTCGAGGCGAGGCCGATGCTTGGTACGAAGTTCGTCGCTGGACAACGCGTCCAAGCGCGGCGCTTTTGGTTACCATAGCTGTGTTTGTACGCTTGCTTTAGTTGTTCTGTTTAGGGCGCTCCTCTTATTCTGTATTTCTCAATTTTGTTAGTTCCAGCGACCAACCAGTCCCTGACGCGACTAGACGAGCAGACAGCAGTCAGAGTACGAAAGAAAGCCAAGTTCGTTAGAATTTTTAATCTAACGATTGCTCAGGGTGCCTTGT
Source organism: Amblyomma americanum (assembly GCF_052857255.1). Lineage (NCBI taxonomy): Eukaryota > Metazoa > Arthropoda > Arachnida > Ixodida > Ixodidae > Amblyomma > Amblyomma americanum. The sequence goes on along the minus strand of NC_135499.1, from coordinate 154,106,231 downwards.
ATTAGTGAAAAAAGCATCGTAATTGCGGCCGTTCTAATTTTCTTTAATTCTTACACATCGCTGAGGATAGATGCCTTTACACTTGTTTGAAACGTAATTTCAATAAGCGGTAATATGGTACTGTGCCGCTCATCACGCCCCCGAAACAGTGTAAGGCGTTTTATGTAGTCACGTTTGTACGCTGGTGGGGACGTCCCCAGCCAGCAGATGAGTAAATAAAAAGGCTCGACCGAAATAAATGTAGTGGATCTGCGGAAAAGGGTGAAATAAGAAAGCTCTGGCATGGCTGACAACGATATAGACCCGGTGTGCGTTCGAGAATACTAAAAAAATATATAACTGACCTAGCAAGACACCGGTGTCTCGTAGCACCTGTATGAAACCACTGCTGACAGAAGAGCTATAGGAATAGTTATAGTAATAGTTAGAGTAAGGTTATAGTAATTCCCCTCAATCGGTCAGTCACACAATCATACAATCGCTCGGTCATTCAAACATTCTCTCAGTCAAGTATTCATTCAATTTTTCAGACACTCAGTTATTCATTCACTCAATCTATTAGTGATCCGTGAATATCCTCTTAACAAACCCAGGTACAACCCCTCTATATACGTACCTCCACACAGACAGAGAAAAATGAAGCAACAAAGCGAATTTCTTGGGATAAAACTTGGAAATCAGGAAGTTTAACGATGGAACATAATGAATGCTATTGCGAAGGCGAAGAACAATGGGGCTTGGCTTAACGCAATGCTCCGTAAAAAAATTCTAAAAAATACAAAATTAAGGGTGACACATAACGACAAAAATAGGAACCAAATGCATGTCAAGAACCAAAGAAGTTGATAAGTCAAGCGTTTACAAGACATAAATAAATCAAATGGATATAATAAATGAGAAGAATGAGAGTAATACTTATTATTCGGCCTCACAAAGTCCAGTTTCCAGTAAAACAAGACTGTCGCTACCTTTATGCGGATTCTGGGGCCGGAGAAAAGGTAACGCGCGTTCAAACTTTGAATCCTATAACAGCTTTAACAGGTAGGCATAAACAAGATACTCTCACATGTACAGGCAGAGTGCCAGGTGATTTGGGCCAAGGTTTACATAAACATTCTGGGTTCGTAACACTGAGCGCCCTGAATATGCTTCGCATCATGGCCATGCCATCGATATCTACCCTCAAAAGGCATCATTAAGCAGAATAAACCGCACAGGAAGACTCAGCTTTATCTGTTCACTGCAGGCTACCGATAACACACATTAGTCGTCTACGCGTGACCTGCTGACATAAACATACCGTGGATATATTTTGCGCTCGTTAATCATACCGCTCATATCTGTTATAGTTATTACCAGGCTTTTCCTGAGTAATACTTTTTTTTTTGAGTAAGCAATCAGCAGTGAGGTAGCTGTTTTATAATTATGCGCCCTGAATAGCACAGTCATACGCTAGTCCATCTTATCGAAAGAAATGAATTAGGTTGCGCGCGAAAAACAGCAGCAGGCACTTTATTAATGAGCGAACTGACATGCACGCGTCTTTTACATTCGACTCACCCAAACTTTTCGATAATTAAGGTCAGTACGAAAACAGATCGATGAGAACAATAATAGTGGATAGTGTGTTAGCTCTCCTGCGCGGAAACAGTTGCGGGGCCTTTGTATCGTGAATGCGTGGCATGAGAAATGGCAGGGAACACATGCAGCTGCGCGAACTATAGGGGATCATCGAGAAGCAAATTTACGACCACTCGAGGTCACGGGGTTTGGTAACAGGATAAAGTTGTGCAGGCGTGGGATTTCTAGAGCAGCATTTTTCAACTAATGCTGAAAGCCCTGGCTATTTGTCTGCGTGAACAATACACTGCGGCCGCCGGGCGACCCTGCGGCAGTTTTGTAAGCCTATTCTAGCAGGCCGGTTGCCATCGCAGAGTGCTCCGTATATAGAAGTCCGGAGTGGGTGTGTTTCCGCCGAGGTCTACAAAAGATCCCCGAACTTTCAACAGTGTCGACACGTGAATCGCATATGCCGGTGCCAACAACTGCTAGCGACGCAACTATTTACGGCGCGCGTGTGCGGAACGCGAGGCACGCACTAGTTTTCAAATCGCACGTAGACAAAGCGCGCGTTCTGAATCTGACAGGAATATTGAGTTGGTTAACGACGCAAATACGGAGACTACCGTTCAGCGGCGTCCAAGCAGAGCAGGAGTTAAAAATGCTTCGGACCTGAAGTTTCAGTAACTTTTTGACGCCGAGAGAATGTGTTAAGAGCGATAGAAAGCTGAGAGCGAGGTGTACATGGTTTCGCAACTCCTCGTGCTGCCTATACCAAAGGCGTCAGTGCTGATAGACACATAGATTGAAAACGCACCAGGATATAACTGGCACGCGGATGTTAAATCGCATTTTACCGCTGAGTCATTAAATGCAGCAAAGTGTCATGCGTATGACAACGGGCAGAAAATGAAATGTAGGTACACTTAAGGATGCTTTTGGGGGTAATGTACGATCGGGGACAAAAGTCTGCGGGACGCAAGCTCTTGGAAACATGTTTATTGCAGCTCCACCTCACTACCAAGCCGTTTGATACTGTTACCAGAGGAAGCAGCATTAGGCCTTTAATAACTTCATACAATATGAGGAGACTTGATGCCGAGGCGGAGCTGCAATAAACGGTTTTCCAAGGCGCCCCGCAAACTTTCATCCCCTACACTCTAAACACAAATACATCTATATGGCAGTAAAAAGGGGGTAAACTGTCCTCTAGTACACACCCTTTTACAAAAGGATGTGCGCTTGAGGACAGTTTTACTCCCGTTTTATTCCTTTTGTTTTGGAGTGTATGGTACAAGAGCTTCCTATAGAAATTACTTACTAGGAAGCATCTAAGCTGCCTCCACAATGTATTACACCTACGCAGTATAGTTAGGAAGACACCTCTCGAACGGGACAGTGCTGAATTAATCGTAAGCGTACACATACCACTCGAGTCACCGTCAGAATACAAATTAACCGGAGCGTCAGCGCAAGCGCTGATGCTGCGAGCGCGGACAAAAACGAACAACACCGGGTCGGTACACAATCCAGGCCTACCGCAGAACAGGGGTGCATCGGCGGCGGAATGGAGCGTGACCGCTACTCGGACGACGGTCGCATCGATCGTGTCCGGGGATCCGACGTGGCTTCATGCAATATGAATGGCGCATGAATTAGGCGCACAGGACAAATAGCAACGGTGCACGGCAGCGTGACCGCGCCGCGCGCGCCACAGCGATGACATTGCGCCGAGGCCCGCACCGCTTCCTTCTCTCAGTCGCCGCCTGCGGCGCTGCCTCTTTTGTTGCTGCATCCCCCAGAGGCCAGGCGCGCGGCTGCGGGACGCTCTGCGACGCCTTTTCCATGGAACTTCTCTCCACTCCTGATCCGACATTGACGAAGATTTTTTATTTCTTCGATAGACCGCCAAAGCAAAAACGTTAGAGATCACTGCGGCTACCCGCACTGGAGGAATGCGAAAGCATTGACGCCTCCTCGGCACTCGTCACATTTTTTTTTGCCCCTCTCCTGAGTCCATTGACATTTGCTTCTAATTGACCAATTAATCTATGTCAATAAAACTTTTCGTTCGATTAATTATCACTCATCAAACACATTTCAATCCATTTTAAAGTTTATTTGCACTTCTTTGCATATTTTTCCACTATTTTGATGCCCACGGCTGTTTTCTCGTTCACTCACTATATAGACGTCCGCGCTATTTCGACATTTTTTTAGCATTATTGGCTCTAATTACTTAATTATTATCTTATTGACATCAAATTTTTGGCGCATCATCCTCATATGGTCACCTATCGCAACTATTCGTTTGATGCTATCTCTTCTGAGAACGTCACAATCGCTGCGGACACAGTTTGATGAGGCTCAGCTCTCGCTTAGCATTACGCTGCCTCCCCCCTCTCCCTTCCCTCATCGTGAAGTATTTAGAGAGAGAGTGACATCTGAGTACCAAGGCTACGCCTAAATAAATCTACATTAAAAAACTAATAGAAAAAAATGCCTTTGCACTATGCGACGCTCTCTGCATTGGAGAGTGGCTACAACTGTTGTTCATCCCGCCTTTCCGCTTTCATTGTGTTTCATGAGAGCGCCCAGAGCGAAGGCGCTCCGTGTGAGATTCCCTTCTGCCAGCAGTTGAACGCAAGAGCTCCCCGTTCCAACGCCGTGGGTCGGCAACAACAATTTATACACCGGGTTATATCTATCCTGCAGCCATCATTGCGAAAACTCGGCCACAAAAAAAAAAGGCTCTGCTCGGCTGTGTTCGCAGGCTTCAATAACACGATAAACCACTACATTATGAAATAACCTTTTTTTCCTACTAAAGCCAAAGGCCTGGAGAGTATAGAAGAGGCTGTAGGAAGACATACTTTGTGCCTTATACACACGCCTGCTGTCGCGGTCTGCGGCCGATGGGCCTGTGTCTGTTTTGTTTTGTATTGTTTTGTTTTTTGGCATAGCATGCATTCCGAGGTCTGTATTTTAACCCGACTCAAGCGCGGATGAGTAAAAGAAGTAGAAGCGACATTGAGACCCAGCAGACGGCCTGCAGGGAAGAAAACGAAAACTAGGGAAAGAGGACGCCGGTCGAGTCGTGCGGCGCGCTCGTTGCAGCGTGACCCGTGGTCGGAACGGTCCGAATTAGGGATCAGCAGAGCGAATCCGCGGGGACCGCACTGCTCGCGGATTCGAAGAGCAGAGCGACACGCCAGGGGCGGAATTGGGACCCGTCGCCGCTCACACTCTCTCTCTCTCTCTCCCTCTTTGTCTCCTTGCCTTCTCTCTGCCTCCATCCGTAATTCTTCCCGGTCGCGACTTGCCTCCCGCCTGAGCGTCAGAAGCGAAGACCTTCCCGTCGTCCTTTCGCGCCCTTTCTCCCCAAAGCGCCCACACAGAGCGATGCGCTGTGCTCGTTGTACCCGGTCACTGCACACAAGGAGTCACTCTAAATGGACGCGAACGTACGACGGAGAACTGAATAAGGGCTGGGACAAAAAAAAAATTAACGAAAAAAAGAAATAAGATGAAAACGTTGAAAAGTTGGGAAAGAATACCCAAGAAGATCGGCGGTAAGGCGGATGCTTAAGTCTCGCTAAACGCTGAAACGAATGAAGGAAGGAAGTACAGTGCAAGAGAGCGAGAAAGAAGGCGACTCAAGGACAGAAGAGCCACTGGAGGACTGCGATACAAGTCAGAGGAATACCCGTAATGGGCGCAACGCTGGGCCCTAACGGGCCGCGCCTGAAGAATGGAGACTCAGAGAGAAGGGGATGCGAAGGAAAGGGTGAAGTGGAGGGGGTCACGGATGCAAAGAGAGAGAGAGAGAGGACAAGAGCAGTACTCAGAAGTAAGGAAGCGGAAGCGGGAAACAAGAACAAGGAAGTAAAGAAGGGAGGAAGGAAGGACGGCCGTTCCCTAATGCCTCCCGCAAATTCGAACACTCGTGGCATAATGGCGAGCCGTCCATATAACGACAACTGTGTAGCCCCGATCATTATCTGTCCTAATGCCGAGGACAGTAGCTGCCGAAGAAAAGATGACAAAAATAGAAAAAATTAAAAGGACGCACCGCATAGCTGTGCTTAACCCGAAAACCAGTGGAGGGGCCGAGAAAGCTGGGCGTCTAAAGAAAGAAGAGACAAGTAACGCTGAAAGAAGCACGACAAAAAAAATGAAGCGGAGGAAAGGGCCGACCGGGTAGCTCGCGATAGGAGGCGATGGAGATTAATAGGGGACTTGGTCGACCGAGTTGATAGCGGCTCCCACCCTCCGCTTGGCGGACTAAAGTGGCCGCGTCAGATAACGCGGCCGGGAGCGCCATTTAGATTAGGGCGGATAGATCGACTTTAATTTCTGGTAGTGAGATCCCGTGTCTCATTACCGCGAAAGGCTAATTAAAAGCCGCGTACGCCTGCCTCAACGCCTCCGCAGCTACGTCAGCGGCCCCAGTCTGACGACCGCTGGAGGTCGCTGCTTGAAGGGCGGAGCAGTGAACAAAACATGATGCATTTGTATGCGGGTGAGCTGCTGAGTTACAGCTGTCATAGGTCGCGGTGAGTCGAGAAAAAAGGAAAGGAAAAAAGGAACTCTGCGGATCGAACGGCTGCAATTGCTTCCCGAGTGGACCAAGTGGGTCGAATTACTTTCGGCGATAATAAACGCTGAGCAGAGACGGTAGGCACACCATTGACGAGAGCACAGCATTTCGCTTAACCTAATTGTTTAAAACTAAAACGAACATAAAGCGAACGTGCAGCTTTGATCAAGAGTATGCGGACAGCGTGGTCTTGTACTGAGCCCTGTGAGAGAGACCTTACGACTTCCTTAAAGACCAAAATGATCGGAAAGGTGAAGGCTAGGGTAATCCCCATCCTGCAAAGATTTAAACCTTCATTGGTACCATAAGCTACCCAATACACGCAGGGTTAGAAAGCAAACCAAATGGAGTGAAAACATCTGACCAAGGTTGTACGAATTTCGTGTATATTTGTGCCGGCCGTTCGGATAAAACTCTGACATGCGATTTTTACAGCTGTGCGCTCATTTCTTTTAAATCTGCGCGTAAGAATACAAGCTTTCAAAACAGAAAAACCTTCGGGCGCAAATGACAAATGATTTTTCTATATAACTGTCTCGCTGAAAGCAAGCTCCACTTCAGTTCCCCCGGGCAAAACCTCAGCATATGTGACAAATAGGGAAGCGCGCTTTAACCGTTGCCTCGTAGCCTTCAACCTGAAGGAAAGGACAGGTACGACACCTACAGTGCTAAGGTTCAGTCGTAAGTCGGCCCGACAAAGCCACGCCGAATAGCAAAGAAACTAATCTCCCTGGATCTGACTACACTCGGTCACAGCGTTAGTCGAGGCGTTAAGAGGAACTAGGAAGAAAGGGGCAGCATTCACTGTGGCTGCGAAAGCTTTGTGCGCATGCTTGTTGTCCGTGCGATCGAAGCGACGAAAGGGCCCGAATGGTTTGTGGGAAATCACAGCGCTCAACTGGACAGCCTGCCGAATGCAAACACAAGCCGACTTATAGGCTATCGCACACCTACACTCGAAACACCAATGCGCCTGTACAGGAGCAAAAAAGAGAGTAAGCTGTCCTTTAGCGCACCCCTTTTTATAAAAGGGAGTTCGCTAGAAGACAGCTTACTGTCTTTTTTACTCCTTTCTCTTTAGTGTGTAGGGGACATCGTCAATAAGAATGCTGCCGCTATTTAACTTCATGCAGCGAAACAAACTGTAAAACTTACAGTCGATTTCAATGGAATAAATGATAACGGCCCTGACAGGGGTAGAACTAACGTCCCTTATACTTGTAAAGCGCCGCCATATGTTTTTTTTTCTCAATTCCATATTAAATATGCACAAAAAATAAGCGCAGTTATAGACACAGGCTATTTTCAAAGCGGCCTATACTAATGGCGCACACCGCCACTATCACAATGGTGTATTGGCGACGCAGGTGGCCTGAAGAAGACCATTTACGACTTTGCCAACTAAAAGAACGGCAAGGACCGGCAGCATCAAAAATGAAAACCGTGAGTTAAGAGACTGTTCGTACAAAATTAAAATAAAGACAGAGACAATTCCACTTTCGTACGAGACACTATTCGCCATATCCATCATCTCAGGCATCATTTGACTAAAATGCTTTTTGGCCGAGAGACAGACTCAGCATTATCGCCAAGCATTGCGTTTTTCGCATGGCATTTTCGCACGCTGAGCAGTGTGGCAAAAAAAAACTATCAAAAATTTTTATGTTACTCATCAGCAGCCATGAGAAATGTTGCAAGCTGTGAAAATTTATTTCAAAGTTCTTCTACGACATTTCTTGTTTTATGTGGCAAAATTAACGCAACCTTTGTAGCTAACTAAACGTTGTATTGAAACTTGCCTCTAATGGTGCTGTTATGCACAGTCATGAAGTCTTCGCGGTCTGTCATTACGAGGTGCTGCGTCCATTGGCTGTGCTGGCTGGCTTTGGCAAACAGGCAACCCGGCGACTGTGTTTACAGAGAAAAGCCGCCGCGCGACGATTCTCCGTAATAAGAGTCATGCTTCAGCAAATTATAAGCTTTATTTTTTCCATCATCCAGCGCCGATAAAAAAAAAGAAATCAGTCGGCTGTCGTGTTTATTCTACTATGTTTCTGTGCGCGCGGTTTAATGAGGTCGCCCGATGACGGCCTGATATAAACATTCTCCTTCTTTATTTCATAGCTGCACCCACATCAACCCGTTCTTGCTGCTCTATTTTCTTTTTCTTTTTTATTCTACCCGAATCGCCGACTCTTGAAAAGAGCCCGAATCATCATTCAAGTTCTCCGCGATAATGATGCCCTCCACGGTATAATGACTCGGCCTGTCTTTGGCTAGCGCTGTCTTCCGCCGTCAAAGGACGCCGCTTTTTGAATTTTTTTTTATGTTTGAAGAAAGGTTTCACGACTTGAGAGCATGGGCTGAGTTAACTCGTAAATGCTCGTCGTCTTTTTTTTTTCTACGCTTAGGGTGCATTTTTGTGCTCGCCCATTCCCTTCTACGAAGAGTCGTCGATCACTTTTTGAAAGGGAATGCATATCGGGCTCAAAACTCCGCAAGTAGAGCCAACTACGTCGTTGATGGGTGGAGTCCGGAAGAAATAAAAACAGAGCTAATGACAAGCTTTAGGCGGGAAGACCATTCAGTCAGGTAATACACACACACACATATATATATATATATATATATATATATATATATATATATATATATATATATATATATATATATATATATATATATATATATATATATATATATATATATATATATATATATATATAATATATATATATATATATATATATAAGCGGAGAGGCCAATGCCTGCCTTTCCGGAATAACGTATATTTCTAAATATAGGAGCATTTTTGCATGTTGTCAGTGTTTGTTTCATTCAAAGCGGCATTTGTTGAACCAAGATCGCGCTTAGATCGTTGGCGGCACTGAAACAAGAGGTGGTACTCGTGACAATTTTCTTTTTCGTTGTTTTCTTCAATCGAACGAAAAGGAACAAAGAGTCATGAGCAACATACGAACCTAAAACTAACGCATTTACCTCATGTGCACTCTACTGCGTTCTCAAATAAGCGCTCAGTAGTGTATTTTGCTTTCGGGGACGCTGTTAAATTTTCTTTTTTTTTTAAGCGTTATTGTTCGTGCACACGTGTCCCAGCATAAGCGGAAAAATAGCCGACAAAAAATGCACAAGCAGATTTCCAACCGCAATGTGTTTTTTTTTTTGCCTGATTAACCCGACGTAAGTATTTTTGGCGCTTATACCGCGGTTAAACAGCGCAGGGAGCTTTTGCTTTCTTGCGCGCGAAGGCAACTGAATGCTTTATCTCTATCGAATATGCAAATGCAATAGGACCGTGAAGACGAGAATGTCACTACTGACCAGTGGAACAAAAGCTACGAAGACCGCAGCGGTGGCCAAGTGGTTGAGCATCCGCCTCGCATGCGGGAGGTGCGGGGTTCGATCCCCAGTGCCGCCGGGTACCCACCGGTGATACAATGGGTACACGCTTTCCCCTGGTCTGGTGCTCGGCTTCTTTAGGGTGAAATGATTGGGAAATGGGTCTCTGACCCCACCTTGAGAAAAAGAAAAAATACCTTGTGACATGGCACTCTTTGGCCATAGCTGCCCTTGCGCCATAAAAATCCATCATCATCAAAAGCTACGAAGGTCGGACAATTTCTTTTTCTTCGGCGTCATGAAATGAATGAGGTTAAATAAATTCAAACTTCCGTGCAATCACAGTGGTAGCAATATTGTTTCAGGCTCAAGAAAGAAAAGGATGATAATATATCGGCAAATATTAACGAGACCCTAAGAAGAACTCCGTCCAGTATTTCTTTTAGTAAAAGTCTATTATATGTCTCCTTCTTGGGTGCAGTCCAGCTTTCTCGGAGATCGCTTTTATATGTGAGGCAACTGTGGAATATTGTAGGATACCGCTATAAGAACATACCGATGGGAATGGTCTGACCTTCCGATGCATAGTGAAATCTTGCTTTTATAGTTTATATTCCTCTCGCACCGAATAGTTCAGACTGTCATAGAAAACCAAAAGGGTGTGTGTTTCTGACAATAAATAGCAGAAAAATTACAAGCATCCCGAGGAAGGATCTGCGGATATATTGATTGTCACGGTGCGTTCTCACGATATGCAAAAAATCACCTTCGTAAACAATTTTCGTAAAACGCGCTTGTCCCAAATTTTCGGGTATGTGTCGTTGTTTTCGCGGCCGCAAAAAAATGAAGAATTAGCTGCGGTTTGACTACGGCTAAGCCTGGTTAGAGAGCGAACGCTGCGCTGTATATCGGGCAAGTAGACGCGGCTCGGTGACCCTAACCTTGAGTGCGTTCCACATACTGGATAGGCAGTGCGCACCCTGCCACCCTGGCAGGTGGAAGTTAAATTAGTGGTTCAACGAGAGAGGAGTTTGGTCACCCAATGAACGCTGCGGCCTATTCTACCGCCCTCTACCAGCGAATCGAAAGGTCGAATTTCAAGGCTAAAGGTCAAAGGTCAAGTGGTGTGACACCACGGTGGACCACATATGGTAAGGCCTATAGCCACACTTGACCTCTGGTTCACTTGAAGGTCAACCGGCAACGCACAGCGAAATCGGCTTTGCCTAGCGCAGTGAATCTATCGCTTCAAAAAAAGCATGTCTTTATTTCTGCGAAAATTGCCTTTAAAGATTTCCCGCCACTGGATACAAAACTAGCGACTCCTAAAAAAGAGTCTCTGTTCACCGTTTTGAAGATAAGGCGGTGTAACGTGCAATCTGGCATCCGCGAGGAATAAACTCCGGTAATGGCGACACCTGGACTTCATTTTTTGCCCTATTCTTTCTGATAAAAGCCTCGTTTTCAGTGAAAGTACCATCCTTATCGTTACAATGCGGCAATCGATCGACACAAACAAACTTCGATTTGTCCTCAGTGTCTTTTCAGTGATGCATACCGCAGTACACAAGATTGAACCGGGTTCCTACTCTCTAAACACCAAAGTTGTAAAAAAGAAAGTAAACTGAGCTGTCACTGAGTAAACTGAGAGAGTAAGCTGATAGCTTACTCTTTTTTTAAAAGGCAGTGCACTAGAAAGCAGTTTACAACTCCTTGTTTGCTCTCATTTAGGCGTATTTGTGTTTAGAGTGTAAGTGTCAGCTGCACTTCACTGCTGAGTCACATAGCTTTTCCTTACTTACCTGTTCCATGGCTACAAAACTTTAGCAACATTGTGTAACCGCGTTTAATGTCAAGAAGTAAAAAATACTGAGGTTCGAGCTAGAAGGAGCGAATCCAATCGAACTACCTTGAAAACAAAGGACATACTGTATAAAGCCCTCCGATATTTGCGCAGATAACGGCGCTGTTTTCTAAACCGCTCTCGTGAGCCGTTGGATGTCGGGTCCCGTGACTGTATATACAGGCCCGGCAAGAACGCCACAAAGTAAGAGATTCCAAGTGAAAGCTGCAGGTCCTCACGTGACAATTCCGCAGAAATATAAAGAGCTCCCAACCTCGCAGCCCATCCTGAGGACTCTCGAAAAGTTTTGGCGCCCAAGCGCCTCAGCGGAAATAGCATGCAGCATTTTTATTCTTATATTTTGCTTATGTGCTTCGACGTTTACGCAACAAAGGGGAAAAATGGTACACTGAAGCACACACTAGAGATGCCGCGTTCGAACGCACGCACTTCATCGAGATTGCGCGCTCTGGGTCGGCGGAAAAGTTCCAGTACAGAAAGGCCTGGAGAATTTGAGCCGATCTCAACGGTGCTGGCGTCTATACTGGAGCTTTTTTTTTTTTGCCACAGCAAGATGATACTCCGGAATTTAATTTTTTTTTTTTGGAAGGAAGTCTGCAAGCTTCAGATTCTCGCGAGGCACTTAAGGGAATGGGTTGCGCCGGTAGTAGCGGCAGCGACCAAAACACTAGCAAATTCCTTGAGCGTTCCCTCAATTTTACTTCCTGAAAGTCGCGTGGAGATGCTTCCTTCCTCCGCGCTTTCGGCTTCCCAGAGGGAAAATTCTTTCTTGAAGAATACTCTGAGTTAAGCATGGCTGAATTTTTTGGTGTACAAAAGTCTGGATGTGAGCGAGTCAAAGTGACGTGCTTAAACCGGGTTGCCGTGCGTCGTCAGTCATACAGTCATTAGTTAATTAATTAGAAGCAAAAGTAGTTGGACGGCCGAATAGGTTGGACAGGGATATAGTAGGTGGACGGGAAAGCAGCAATTGGCGCCAAATTTGAAAAACCAAAATGCGTGATTGAGCTGAAAGGGGGATTTAATTACAGTAACAGTGCGAAACTTCTGAAATCCTCCATAGAGGAAAAAGAGGAACAAATAGAGGCGACGACTTATCCTCAAAATACGTGCTTTCGCATTCCTCCACGTAAGCAGACTTAAAATGCCCTCAGATTTTTTTTTTTTCCCGATACTAAGCAGATAGTTTAAAGCAGCATCTGCAATCACAGAGACTGAAAATTTGCTAGTGTCACTAGTAGATGTTTACAGAATCATGTTCCCGTCTAAACTGCCCAGTAGAATCATCGTTACGCAAGCTTTTACGTGACCCCTATTAAACTGATTGCACCCGTTACAATTACTATACTGCTTACTATATTACGCGACGAGAAACCACTTGCCTGCTTCCAGCACTCCGTGACCGTGCGTAAAAAGTAAAAGTAATATATGTGTGGTGTAATAATTTAGACTTTCCGGTCCACTTAGATGCTTCAGCTGAACCAAAACAAAAGATGCTCACTCAGACAGAGTACATATTGTCGAAGTAGTATCTTGCCTAGGAAATGTTATATCGGTTCGTTTCTTTTTCATTGGAATAACGCTATGCGAGCAAGGTAAAAGCTACATACCGCATGTTCTCATGTCGAACAAAAAAAAACTAAATTATAATTTGTCGACGTAAGAAAGTGTAGTAGAGGCGTCCCTGCGCTCAGTGCATGTCTGCAACCGGGTTTTAGCATCGGTCGCTTTTATCAATGACAGAAGCATTCTTTGTGTGTTCTTTTCCCCCTTACTGTCGGTTCATGTACGGAAGTCATTTCAACCAGAACATCCACACACTAAGCGATAATTCTCGAGCTTTCGAAGCTTCACAACTCCTCAGGCCCTGTTTTTTTCCAGCGGTGCGAATAAGTGTTAAATAATTATTAAAGATTTAAACGCAGTGCGCGCAGTCTCCGCAATAAGCAAAATAGATAACGATATCCGAGGGACAACCGATACAGGCAGGAAAGGTCTGTAAACCTATGTTCGCGCCTCGCATTAGCAGCAAACGCTTTTCTTTTTGCACCACGCGTGCACACGAGACACTGGGGACTGCTGATTTGATATATGAGCTGCACTTATTCGCGCTTTTGCGCAAAAGAAGCCTTTGCAGTAGCTAGCAGATGAAAATATATAAGCTGGAGGTTATATCAGCAAGCGGCGCTGCAGTAAGGGGCGCATTGAGGAGGGAATGTAAGTTGCGTTAATAACTGCTCGGATGCTAGAAAAGAAGTGCGAAAGTGTAGAAAAAGGAAAAAATCAAGACATGGGGACGCGACAGAAGAGAAACGGCCTCCTAGAGCACACCTGGGGGCCACAAAAAAGTCAGTCCGGAAATATGATCCCGGATGAAAGGAAATAAAATAAAAATGAAACAGGCCGAAAGGCATATACGCGGCGTGAATTCTGCGTCGCCGTTATTAAGCCCAAGCCTCCCGCCGCCAAGCGGCGCAGAGACGAAACCTACGAGTAAGCACACGCGAACGACTGATGGGATTCAACGAGCTATGCAAAGAGGGAAGACAGAAAACCGGGTGCAAACTAAACGGACGAAGGCAGCAGCTACGCGAATGGTGCGATTTCGGTGCAGAAATATTAAGCAAACTGTGAAATACGATCGGCCCTCAAGCGGGGTAAAAAATTTGAAGGAAAAAAAAACATACGGAACCAGCGAAGATTAAACCGCGCTGAAACCGGAGATTTCTGTCACAGAAATAGGAAAGGCGGCAAAGGGAGCAGGTGCCCGATCCGCGTATTGTAAAAGAAAGCGAAATAAAGGAGACCGGAAGGAGCCAGAAAGGTGCTTAAGCCGCCCTCCTCAATTATTCAAATCTCAAGTAAAGAGCAACTTGGTCGAGCGCGCGCGCCAGCCTTATTTCTGGTTGGCGCTGCCCTCAGTATTTTGTCGCTTTTTTTTTTGCGTCAAGGCTGACGCACGGGCATGCTTCTGTAGTGCAGCTACGAGGCACGCAGCCAGAAACCGTTTATTCGGCTCATGTTTTGAACACAAAGGGCACCTTTTAGGACCGCCAAAAATTTACCTCCGCATGCACATAAAACACGAGCACGCCTAGAAAAGAATAACATTTGCGCACGGTTGCTGGTACGAGCAACCGTAGCCCTAAGAGTAGAACAAAATGTGGTGGAAAAGGTGGAATTTTTGTTATTCTTCACATGTAAACGACGGCACAAGCGGGCTCCGAGTGACGTAAGTTCGTCACAGCAGGCGTGCCTTAAGCAATTTCATTGCGTGCAGGATTATATGCTCAAATAACATGCCTACCAAATACAACGCCAAAATGTGCTTTCAGTTTTTTTTTTATATGCTATATCCAGCGTTAAGATTTCTCCCTAGCAAACGCCAAGGATATCTAAAAATCATATGGCGACAACAGCAGACCACAATAGAGTGCGGTGCTTTCTAAATGCAGTCGCTGTCAAAAGTCATTAACACCGGCAACGTCACGCGAATGTTGTCCGTCGATTCGATACAGTCCCAGAGCCTCAACCGTGTGCACTGCCTGCTATTGCAAAGAATCGACTAAACACGGTCGCTCGACGTGCATTTCAGACTCGATGATGTGAACGTGCCCTTATTCTTTACTCTTTTGTCTACCGCGCATGCTTATAATTATGACTATTGAGGTCATGGTTGTACCGTTCCTATGGGAACGGATTAAAGTAATATTTTTATTGAAAACTGAAATGTCTTAGGAATATTTTATTCTACTAAATTTTCATACAGGGACCTAAAGTTATATACTACGGAGCAAGCGCAATAATTAAAAAAAATACTTTCAGCACATCGTTAAATATGTAGCACCAGGCCTCTTTAGTGTTTCTAGAATTGTTTTGTAACTACTGGCGACATTTTTTGCCCATTGATCAGGAATCCTGGCTTTGCTCTTCGATAAAAAAAAAATAAAGTAGATACTGCTGTCGTCACACATTTGGGGATTCCCAGAAAGATAATGAGCGGCAATAATTGCCCCACAAATAGAATTCAATACATTTTCTCCTTTTCCAAGCCGCCCTGCAACAGGTAACAATCCCGCGGATCAAGTTTCCCCATCACTGTACACGTGAATAAAGTACAGCGCTCGCCCTCTATAAGCCTTCGCGCTCTCACCTGAATCAGCTTTTCTGACCAGTAAATAAACACAGAGCGAAATCACACAGGCGCCAACAGGCTTTCCCCGCTTACTCTGGCCTGCCTTTTCTTCTCCCTTCTTTTTCTTCCTTCCTTCTTTCTTCGTTTGTTTGCTCGCTTCCGCATTGTCCAATCCAACCCTCTCGCAGATTAAACGAGGAGGGCCCAAACGGGCCGGGGCTTAATGAAGCGTAATCCACGCGCCCCACTGTTGCGAAACACGGGAGAGTGGAAATGCCAGTGGCTCGTCCCCAGCGGCGGCTAATAGGGGCCGCCACTGCTGCGGTTACAGCGCGCGTAATTGCGAAAGCAATTTGGGATAACATTTCACTCGGTGCAATAGGGGTCACGCGGCAACTGGATACCACCACCTTGCGTGGATACCGACCGCCTCGGGAAAAATGGCTAAAGGTCCAACGTGAGCACATTGGGATCGGGTGTCTATGGTGCCCCCTCCTCTCCCCCCCCCCCCCCCCCCCCCCCCCGCTCCCAACCTACCTCTTCCCACGCGAACCTAACGGGCACGTGGCCTAAACGTCTCATTTCTGCGGGCCGGTTGCGGTCCACGGCTTGGAGATGCGGTAGAGTCCAGCGCGCAGATCGATATGCGTTCGATTGCAAAACTCCGTTTCAGGAACGCGCATAGGCTGTCAATACAGAAATTCGATTTTTGTTTCTCCTTCTTCTTTCAGTAATTGGAAACGGGAAGAGGGGAAAGCAGCCAGGGCGGTGTCTGCGGCTGTAGAGTTTTGCGATTGAACACAAAGAATATGTTTCAATATCAGACCGAAGCGACGGCGGCACATCGACGGGAGAAATATGCAAAAGATATCCCCACGTGCCGCAGCTTGAGATGCAGGAAGTGGACATCAATTTGAAGATTCCTCCTGCAATGTCTAAAATATCCCAGAATGCAAGGTTGAGGTATATATATAATATATATATATATATATA
Organism: Amblyomma americanum; assembly: GCF_052857255.1. Lineage (NCBI taxonomy): Eukaryota > Metazoa > Arthropoda > Arachnida > Ixodida > Ixodidae > Amblyomma > Amblyomma americanum. Next base: position 154,089,719 of record NC_135499.1, on the reverse strand, counting down.
TATATATATATATATATATATATATATATATATATATATATCCATTCTTTTCTCCAGGAACAGGTTGAAGAAGTAGGTGGTGATGGTACATTTTAGAGCAGATGAGACGGCAGCATATAAATATGCGTGGTTTGCGCAGCATCATCTCATTTTTATTTTTTTTGAGAAACACACGGTCAGGCCACACTCAACATGTCGCAAATATGCCCGTGAAGATAGCTTCCTGCTGTTTAGACCCACCATACAGGGTGTTTCACCTATAAATGCACACTATTTTTTTTTAAATAGGCTATTTCGGTTATAAGAGCGCTGTTTTAGGAACAGTATTGTCAGCCGTGTAATACATCAAAATGTAGCTAGGACGCACTAACTAGCACGCTGATTACTTAATATTGAATAGTTTACTTTTTAACTATTGCTGTTAGGCTCCTTGATTATTTAGAGGCGTGTAGCCCACCGTAAGTAATATCTATATCAGCTTTTATAATTTTGAAAACGCGGTTGCCGTCGGCGCTGTGGCCCAACAAATATCGGCTATTTCGACGAGTTACGTACACTGGAGAGGTTGCTTTGCCTGCAAGCTTCTAGAAAGCGGACGTATTTTGGCGCGATGTAGCCAAAATTTGTTGGGCTACAGCGTCGAGGGCAACCGCGTTATCGAAATTCTAAAACCCAATATGGATAATACTTAAGGTAGGCTACATGTACGCCTCTCAATAATACAGGAGCCTAACAGTAATAGTTAAAAAGCTAACTACTCAATATTAGTTAACCAGCCTGCTAAGTAGCACGTCTTAGCTATATTCTAATGTACTATACCGCTGACAACGTTGTGCCAAAAAAGCGCTCTTATAATTCGAAAACCTATACTTGAAAACTATGTAAAGTCTTACGTGAAACACCCTGTATATCTGATACCTTGAGGAGCATTGAGGGCACAATGTTTTCTCTCATTTTCACTAGCTAACAAGAACTAATCAGAATTTCAGTGACAGATTCGCTGCTCTGAACCTTTTTGAATGCGATCGAGCTACCGAACCGCCCCGAAGCCTAGAGGCCACGTCGACGCCAACACGTAAGGATTAAATTGATGAGGCTGTCCAAAAATGTCGATGACATTTCCTAATCTGCGCTTCGTACTTTGCCGCGAAAGTACCCGAAAGGACGCCACCAGAGTACCCCACGTGTTGCCGACAAAGCTACCGCTTGTCGTCCGCTTCGCAGGTATTCCTGCAACGACTCGCCTGCCATGCGCCGTCCTCCGCCCGCCTATAGTAGCTATAGCCTTTAATATCACACTACCGGCTGTCCGAATATAGTGACACGTGTCAAGCTGCCATTCTGCATCAGCCCGTCAGCTGCCTAACACAATGGCGGGAACCGGACGATTGTGTGTTGAGGTGCGAAAAACAGCGTAATAGTAGTTTTGCAGCGGCGCGGAGTTATACTTGGGAAGGGGGGTGTTGCATCCATCCGCATCAAACTTTGTTTTTACTTCTACTTTAAAGTTAACGCGTTGCAATAATTACGTTTAGTCTCCCAGTATTTGGTCGCAGTGTAGTCAAGGTTATCCGGAAACTCTAGGCGAAGCTTTGCCTTCGCTTTTGACACGCTGCGCCTTATGAACCATCCTTGGTGAGTGCGACAGGGCTTACAATGAGCTTCGCATATTGCTGTTGAAAACCAACTCAATATAACCTAATTTGCTAATTTATTTTCGTGCACCAGAAGCCTACGAAGCCTGCAGAGTGCTTCCCTGCATCTTCTATAGCATAACCTTTTACTCATTTCCTGACCCGCGCCGACGTTCCGTTCGTAGTCGCAATTAAATAAACGCGGATCGCTAGCGAAGTAACCTAGAGGTCACAACTTCTCGTTTATTTTTTTCCTCTGCGGGCAAGCGAGCGTTCTCGGAATGCGTGTTGAGAAATTGGATGACGAATTAAATTGCCTCCAACGAGCTACTCGTGTCAACCAAGATTAAAGAGCCCAAGCCGTGAAGTTGACGTGGGAACCGCGCTCCACGACTCCTAGGGATTCTCAGAGCGGTGCGGCTGCAAATGTAGAGAATAAGAAGCAGCAGCCCTGGGAGCTGTAGCGTAGCGGGAGACATGACTCAAGAACAGCGACGCTCTTCGCCTAATGGTTTTTCAGAACCCCGTGGGCCACGCCGGCAGAGTTCAGACCAAGAGCTTCCGTACGTGGGCTTCATTTTTTTATAGCTTTTTTTATTTGCCGCGACGAACAATTTTCTTCGAAGACTGTACCCCGACTATCGAGCTCTTTAACTGGGCTGAACCCGTTATAAACAGTAGCACGAGCCGTGAGGTTTATTTCTTTCAGCTTCATATTTCAAGCATCCGCCACATATACTAAATGTAGTCGGCCTCAGTGGCTATATGCATGGTACGCTCATTAGAAGGCATGCTCCAGTTCGTCGCTCGCATCTGGAGCTGGAGCTGACGCGCTGGATGGTCGGTTTGCTCTGCTGACATATTGACTGAATTTTTCACAGGAAGAAAAGGCCGAGCCAGATCACTAGTCTGAAGCTTGAGTGCGAGCGGACATTTCCCACAGACACCATTTTATGATTTACCACATAAATAGCACCTTGAATGCAACTTGCCCTCAAGACAAACACCGTTCCGTTGCCGTTGCTTCATGTAAGAAATACAAATGACTGCGGTGCAGCAGACTGTACAAATAAAGAAGCACCAATATTTAAATCACAACGGCATTCTACATGAGCGTCACTAGTTATAAAACCAATAATTGATAGCTACAGAAACCACGTTTTAAAGAAAGACAAGGAAGGGTTCGTCCCAACACTTCTAAACTCAAATTCGCTGACTTCAAAACGACGGACTGCGAGGTCTGGCGGACGTCTTTGTAGGTAACATGCCAAATGTCGCTAAATATGACATCAGCACTGGGTCGCTGATTTCACGCCATAAAGCTGTCTCTATTCGTCAGCATTTCACAAAATGTTCGTCCAGCGGCGTTATTGATTGCTGACGAAGCAGCTATACGAGCAGTTCACTTTGTACAACACACAATTTGCTGGCGCAGCGGCTAGAACATATCTTTTCGCCATCACCATTATTCATTGACCTTAACTAGTCTCGCCTGCGAATTCGCTCCCGGTACCACCTAGCCAAAGTTAACGCTTCATTAGTTGAAAGCGGCTGCCCTAATAGACCAGCGTTCCGGATGGGTGCTTCCTTCCAGCTCATGTTGAAACCGGGCGTACTGGTCAGGGTTTGCGTGAGTAATGACACCCTTCACCGCCACATTGAGAACTCCGTGCGTTCGATCTCCATCGCATAAAGTTGTCCCATTGGAGCATCATAGCTTGTATAGCGCTGCACTGACATTTCGCACAACTTAACGTAACCTGCCGTCCTGCGAAGCTAGATAGCGCGAAATATGCGTTAGGCTGATCAAGTTAAATAGAACGAAAGAAGGAAAGAAAGAGAGAGAGAGATGGAAAGATGGAAAGAGGGCGAGTAACGACGGAGGTACGTAGAGAAAGAAGGAGAAAAAGAAAGGATGGAAGAAGTAAGGAAAGAAAGAGAAGAAGGAAAAAGAAAGGAAGATAAAAGAAAATTTCAGAAAGACAGAAATAAAGGAAAAAAGGAAGGAAAATAGATAGACAGGAAAAACGGAAGGAAGAAGGAAGGAGGAAAGAAGAACGAATGAAAGAAAGAATGAACGAATAAAAAGGAAGAAAGAAAGAAAGAAAGAAAGAAAGAAAGAAAGAAAGAAAGAAAGAAAGGAAGGAATAAAGAAAGAAAGAATGAAAGAAAGAAGGAGAGAAAGTAAGAATGAAAAGAAGGAAGGAAAGGAAACAAATAAAAAGAGAGAAAGAAAGAATAAAAATAAATAAAGAAAGAAAGACGGAAAGAAAGATAGAAAGAAAGAGAGAAAGAAGGGAAGGAAGGAAAGAAAGAGAGAACAAAATAAAGAGAGAAGGAAAGAAATAAGCAAAGAAAGATGGAAAGAAAGAAAGAGAGGAAGAAAGGAAGACGGAAAGAAAGAAATGAAGAAAGGAAGAAAGAAGGAAGAAAGAAAGGAAGAAATAAAGAAAGAAAGAAAGAACGAAAGAGAGAAAGAAAGAAAGAAAGAAAGAAAGAAAGAAAGAAAGAAAGAAAGAAAGAAAGAAAGAAAGAAAGGAAGGAAAGGGAAGGAAGTGTGACATTCCGTGTGTGCAACGAGGATCCACGTTCGACGGCGCGGCGTAGACGGAGACCCGTGACAGCGGCATCATCAATTACCCAGCCATGCTCTTTGAGTGACGACCAGAATAACCGGACCCGCCGCCGCCCCGGGAAAACAGGCTTTATCCTCCCCAATTTCCGGGCACATTATGCCATGCTCTTTGAGTGACGACCAGAACAACCGGACCCGCCGCCGCCCCGGGGAAACAGGCTTTATCCTCCCCAATTTCCGGGCACATTCCAGGACAAGGGAGCTGTCAGCGGGCCAGAGCGCGCCGCACCACAGCCGACGCTATGCGCTACCACGAAGACAACATTCTTTCCCTCCCCCCCCTTTGTCGTGGGCTATCGCCGGGAAGGCACCCACAGCTTCCCAGAAGGGCCGTGACGGACACCTGTCAGACAGACAGGCAGTACTCGCCAAGAATGTGGAAAGACAGGCGCTAGTGAATTAGCTCCGAAGAGAGAGCCTGTGTATACTCTCACTTGAGAGAGAGTGGTGGCGTTTTTGTTGTTTATTTAGTTTGTATTGTTAACAGACTCTGGGGTCGAGGCTAAGCCCAGCCCAAGGGGTGGTCCCCATCTCGCATGTTATTTTGGATTGGAGAATTGATGCTTTGGGCGGGCCACTGGAAATGACCGCCCTTAGTCCTTTGTTAATCAAGTGCTTAAAAGCGCATGTAAACGGATGCAGTTCAGTCTGAGCTGGGGCTCCATGCTTAGCATGTAATGTGATGCTACTTAGGCACTAACCTGCCCGGTCGATGAGTAAAGTAGTGCAAAGTTTGTTCTGTTGTAAAATTATGCTCTGCTGTCATCATCTACAAGCTCGCCTCCTGTTCATCTTCCAAGCCGAACGACACTAGAGGAAGGGTTTGTGAACCATCCTCGAAGAAACGGACGACTATTGAAATTCTACTGCATACAGCTGAGGACGACATCGTTCGCCAAGAGGGCCTTCAGTGCCGAAGCCCGACGGCGTGCAGCTTCTGCCAGCAACCGCTCGAGCCCAACTCCGGAGCCACTCCATCGCCCCCATGAAGTCGTCGGCACGTAAGCTCGGACGCCCCAGCCTCTGATGTATAACCTTAACCATGTGTAATTATTGAATATACCTGTTTGTTTAAACTGAGCCATACGGTGTCTCTTTGCCTCTCCGTCCCGTGTGGACCTGCGCATTATGGGGGTCATCACAGAAGGAATAAAGAAAGAAAGAATGAATAAAAATAAATAAAGAAAGAAAGACGGAGAGAAAGATAGAAAGAAAGAAAGAAGGGAAGAAGGAAGGAAAGAAAGAGAGAACAAAATAAAGAGAGAAGGAAAGAAAGAAGCAAAGAAAGACGGAAAGAAAGAAAGAGAGGAAGAAAGGAAGACGGAAAGAAAGAAATGAAGAAAGAAAGGAAGAAAGGAGGAAGAAAGAAAGGAAGAAATAAAGAAAGAAAGAAAGAAACAAGAAAGGAAAGGGAAGGAAGGAATAAAGAAAGAAAGAATGAAAGAAAGAAGGAGAGAAAGAAAGAATGAAAAGGAAGGAAGGAAAGGAAACAAATAAAAAGAGAGAAAGAAAGAATAAAAATAAATAAAGAAAGAAAGATAGAAAGAAAGAAGGGAAGAAGGAAGGAAAGAAAGAGAGAACAAAATAAAGAGAGAAGGAAAGAAAGAAGCAAAGAAAGATGGAAAGAAAGAAAGAGAGGAAGAAAGGAAGACGGAAAGAAAGAAATGAATAAAGGAAGAAAGAAAGGAAGAAATAAAGAAAGAAAGAAGGGAAGAAGGAAGGAAAGAAAGAGAGAACAAAATAAAGAGAGAAGGAAAGAAAGAAGCAAAGAAAGATGGAAAGAAAGAAAGAGAGGAAGAAAGGAAGACGGAAAGAAAGAAATGAAGGAAGAAAGGAAGAAAGAAGGAAGAAAGAAAGGAAGAAAGAAAGAAAGAACGAAAGAAAAAAAAGAAAGGAAAGGGAAGGAAGGAATAAAGAAAGAAAGAATGAAAGAAAGAAGGAGAGAAAGAAAGAATGAAAAGGAAGGAAGGAAACAAATAAAAAGAGAGAAAGAAAGAAAAAATAAAGAAAGACGGAAAGAAAGATAGAAAGAAAGAAAGAAAGAAGGGAAGAAGGAAGGAAAGAAAGAGAGAACAAAATAAAGAGAGAAGGAAAGAAAGAAGCAAAGAAAGATGGAAAGAAAGAAAGAGAGGAAGAAAGGAAGACGGAAAGAAAGAAATGAAGAAAGAAAGGAAAAAAGAAGGAAGGAAAGAAAGGAAGAAATAAAGAAAGAACGAAAGAAAGAGAAAGAAAGGAAGGAAGAAAGAAAGAAAGAAAGAAAGAAAGAAAGAAAGAAAGAAAGAAAGAAAGAAAGAAAGAAAGGAATAAAGAAAGAATGAAAGAAAGAAGGAGAGAAAGTAAGAATGAAAAGGAAGGAAGGAAAGGAAACAAATAAAAAGAGAGAAAGAAAGAATAAAAATAAATAAAGAAAGAAAGACGGAAAGAAAGATAGGAAGAAAGAAAGAAAGAAAGGAAGGAAGGAAGGAAGGAAGGAAGGAAGGAAGGAAGGAAGGAAGGAAGGAAGGAAGGAAGGAAGGAAGGAAGGAAAGAAAGAGAGAACAAAATAAAGAGAGAAGGAAAGAAAGAAGCAAAGAAAGATGGAAAGAAAGAAAGAGAGGAAGAAAGGAAGACGGAAAGAAAGAAATGAAGAAAGAAGGAAGAAAGAAAGGAAGAAATAAAGAAAGAAAGAAAGAAAGAACGAAAGAGAGAAAGAAAGAAAGGAAAGGGAAGGAAGGAATAAAGAAAGAAAGAATGAATAAAAATAAAGAAAGAAAGACGGAAAGAAAGATAGAAAGAAAGAAAGAAGGGAAGAAGGAAGGAAAGAAAGAGAGAACAAAATAAAGAGAGAAGGAAAGAAAGAAGCAAAGAAAGATGGAAAGAAATAAAGAGAGGAAGAAAGGAAGACGGAAAGAAAGAAATGAAGAAAGAAAGGAAGAAAGAGGGAAGAAAGAAAGGAAGAAATAAAGAAAGAAAGAAGGGAAGAAGGAAGGAAAGAAAGAGAGAACAAAATAAAGAGAGAAGGAAAGAAAGAAGCAAAGAAAGATGGAAAGAAAGAAAGAGAGAAAGAAAGGAAGACGGAAAGAAAGAAATGAAGAAAGAAAGGAAGAAATAAAGAAAGAAAGAACGAAAGAAAGGGAGAAAGAAAGGAGGAAAGAAAGAAAGAAAGAAAGAAAGGAAAGGGAAGGAAGGAATAAAGAAAGAATGAAAGAAAGAAGGAGAGAAAGAAAGAATGAAAAGGAAGGAAGGAAAGGAAACAAATAAAAAGAGAGAAAGAAAGAATAAAAATAAATAAAGAAAGACGGAAAGAAAGATAGAAAGAAAGAAAGAAGGGAAGAAGGAAGGAAAGAAAGAGAGAACAAAATAAAAAGAGAAGGAAAGAAAGAAGCAAAGAAAGATGGAAAGAAAGAAAGAGAGGAAGAAAGGAAGACGGAAAGAAAGAAATGAAGAAAGAAAGGAAGAAAGAAGGAAGGAAAGAAAGGAAGAAATAAATAAAGAAAGAAAGAACGAAAGAAAGAAAGAAAGAAAGAAAGAAAGAAAGAAAGAAAGAAAGAAAGAAAGAAAGAAAGAAAGAAAGAAAGAAAGAAAGAAAGAAAGAAAGAAAGAAAGAAAGAAAGAAAGAAAGAAAGAAAGAAAGAAAGAGATTACATGTTTTCACAGGAGAAGATGAAAAACGGCCGAGTGCATAGAAACTCTAATGGCCAAAAATAAAAAATGAGAGATAGAGAAGCTATGGTAGCGATGCGCCCATCACGTGTTGTCTCAGCCACTCTCTTTCTTCTACCTAATCTGTTTCGCCCTTCAACGGAAGAAGCGCGGAGCGGTGCGCGAGACGCCCGTAGGCGAGGCGTTGCGAAGGAGGCAATGCCCCGAGGAGCGTGAGAAAGGATCGCGTCGCCTTCTCGGAAGGAGCGTATCACTAACGTCCTCATACTTTTTTCACCGTCTTGCCTGCTAACACCCCTTGTCATTCATTTTGTTTTCTTTCTCGGCAGAATTCACGTGCGCTTCGTTTTTGCACCAGTGCCAAGAGCTGCCGAGAAAATACGGTTACTTGTAAGCTTTCTTCAGTGCAGAACTTCTGTCTTCGTGAGCTATGACTTGATATCGAAATAGTGCTGAAGAAAGGCATGTACGCCACTCGTTTTGTTGGCGGATTACGTTGTTTTTTTTTCTATACTGGCCCCGTTTCTTATTAGTGATGAAATATTCACGGAGGCTCTGTAAAGGGATATACTTTGGTGACATAGGGCGAAGACCGTTCCATGGAAAAACGAATAGAAATTTTTGAGCCGGTTCCTGGCAACAATAACGAAAATAATGAAGAAATACTGCCAAGACAAATGTTTCTTTTCGATTTGATCATAAACCCCTCTTGCCTGATCATGACAATGCTGATCGCTTTATCAGCCGTAGTTACGACACCCATTTATTTTTAAGGCCTGCCCTATAGCTAAGGAACAATATTATTCGCTGTCAGCATTCGCCGTCAGATATGAACTCCGTTCAGTTCGAGCGCAGATCTGCTGTAAGGATAGAAAATAAAATTTAAATGAACGAAATCCTCATTGTTTCATGGAAAAACAGCCAGCTTTCTTAATTCGTTATCATGACTGTACACCTTACGAAAACCATTTCAAAGGCAATTATCCCTCGGCCTTGAAATTGCGTTTGGAGAAAGCTGTTTTGCTTCCAAGGTTCCCGCTGTGAAAACTGTGACGTAAGTAGAGAATGAAGCTTAAGCGAGAGCCGTCAAGCGTGTTGTCGCTTTGTTTGTTTATTTTTTTTCGCAGTTCTTTTCTAGGGAGAGCCTCGAAGTTGTTCCGTTTCCTTTGCTTTCTTCGCAGCCTGGAACAAACGTTTGACGAAGCGAGTTCAGTGAACATGTGTGTTCCCAGAAATAACAAAAGTGCTTACACTAAGTTTCATGTTTTCCCATTATACTGCTCTCTTCACGCGTGCCTGAGCGCGAACACGTAACAGACGCCAAAAAAAAACGAGAATACAGAGGTTAAGCGTATGAACCTTCCTCTATGGCAACAGAGGTGCTGAAGCTACAGAAAATGAATCTTTCTCGCAAGATAAAAATGTCTTTGACAACTCTGATACGCATATATGAAAAAAATTAAAATAATACTCTGTGAAAGATTTCATTCGAGATTGCCAACAAGATTCCGTAATTCATCAATTTTTTTCTCCTCATTTGGCTGCTTCCCGTTGCGTTTCACTAGCACGTGCCTTTCGGCTCGCACAATCGATAACTGCGGGTAGCTGGTGCTCAAGTAAAAATAAAGGCGCCTCGAACGGCTCGTTAGAGTTCCTTCAGTTTGGATTATCTCCTCTGTAAGATATGACTTAAGCTTTCGAGAGCGTCGCCCCGCTTTACAAAGACCTGTGCCACTGACCCTGTGTACTCGGTTGCTAAATTGGCCGAGCCCGCCTGAAAAGACGGCGCTTGTACAACGGCACCGGAGCTGCTCGGCTCCAATTACAAAGAAAAGCGAATATTCCAGCAGGAAAAGGGAAATAGCAGAAAACAAGTACGATCCTTTTCGAAAAACCTGCAAAGAAAACAGGACTGTAGTTAGGTAAACAAAAAAGTTTCTTGGGTAAACACAGAAATCACGTGTAAGCCGCGTATAGAAGAACAAGACACACTAGGCTGCGGAAATAGGCACGCAAGAAGCCTCAGCTTTGCCTATTTATTATTCATTCGTGAAGAGGTGAAGATACCAAGACATTTAGACGTCAACATAGCCCTAACCTAAAGAAAGAGCTCCTGAGAGGCCAGAAACGGTTCCTAATGCCACTACACAGCCCAAGTTCAAAAATAATGCATGAACATGCTCAAGAGCTCATGAACTCATGAGCGCATGATCGACAGCACACTCCGTGCCGCATGCGAAGAGTGCCACACGTTTACATGACTGTCCAACCCACCAACAATTTTACACATAAAAGGAGAAAACTGAAGCAAAAACACACTTCTGCTTGCCAGCCTTGCTTCGGACATGATGGCTGTTACGTTCAGAAGTACGTGGCTGACCACAGACATACACGATATTCCCATCAGGACTAGTAAACCCGCATGTCATTACTAATGCTGCTGGTAGTCATAACGGTAGTCAGTTTCACAACCAGAGAAATTAATATGATGCTTGATGTGTAATTTTTGTGTTTTTCTGAGTGACACATGTCGTCCATCTTTGCGAGTGTGCCCTTCAGGCCAATGCATATATCTCATGTCAATACAGTCCCACCCGCTTATAATAGCCGCAGTTGTAGCAAAGGCTCGCTTATTATGAACAAGTGTGGAGCTGCCATCGAAATGTGGATTAGAGCTATGGCACTGTCTCTCGCATAAAGCGAACAGTCGTGGCCGAGCCACTCGGTTATAACGAACGAAGAGGTGCCGAAAACTCTTCCTCGCAGACGGAACACGCGCGCTTCCCGCCAGCGAACGCCTCCCAGCACTCCAGATCACCATCAAGGAAAGTGTAGACCTCCAGAAAAACAATGAGAAAGGCGGCATTGAAATTGCGGTTAACAGCCAGCGAAGCGCACCCCGGACTACTAGGTCAATCAGTACATGCGTGTATGCCGGCTGGGCAAAGTTTGAATAGCAGTCGCGAGTTATGCTTTCTCGGCCCTTTCTAGAGGCCCGTGCACTTTGCGATGTCAGTGCACGTTAAAGACCCCCAGGTGGTCGAAATTTCCGGAGCTCTTCACTATACGGCATCTCTCATAGCCTGGGTCGCTTTGGGACGTTAAGCCCCATAAACTAAACTTTCTCGGAACAACTGGCTGGTCCTGTGGCGTACCTAGCCTGCCCTATCGTGTCTCCGCCTTCTGCACAGCTGCCAGGTTGTTTGCAGTTCTATGCGCCTCTACTTACTTAGGCGCAAAGGTTGCTTCAAGAAACTAGTAGCAGCGGCGAGGTGTCTTTATTTGGAGCCGAATTCACTGCTCGAGCACTTCTCACAATGATGACGCATACTCACGTTCTGCGCGCACATGACCTGCGGTAGTTTCGTAGCTGCTTCCTTACAACTTTGTCGAGGATTGAAAGCAAGGATGCCGACCTACCATCATGTACTGTGAACACTTGAATCGCTTTTGGTAATATCGCGTCCCTTAGGCCGCTTGTACGCGGAGAGGGTCTCGGCCGGGAGCACATTACTTCGCTGGAGAGCTTAGAAAGCGCCTTGATAGAGAATGTTTTGAAGAAAAATACGAGCACAACGCGATTTGTACAGAAATAAACGCCAGATTTGTCTGAGTTTTAAATTATTTGGTTCTAATGGGACACGTCTACTTACTGCGAACTTCGGATACAACGAACGCAATCCGCGTCACCGTAAGGTTCCTTTTAAGTGGGCTCGTGTGTATACACCCACCGGGGAATATACATGCATTATCCCTATCTAAGCCATTTTCGTAATCATGAATACGTGCTTGTTGGTGCTTGCAGGAATAGCGTCGACGCGGATAAGGTATATATAAGCCCAGGTATGTATAAAATATGCATAGGCCTAAAAGGTGAGCATTTATAAGCTTAGCTGTATGTCAAAGACAAACAATCTCGCTGTGATGCATAGTGTTTGTGCGGTTGCTTCGCCCCCCAAAGAAACTGGCGCGGGTCGTCCTCAACTGTGGCATCGGCGGCATCCCGTCAACAGACCTGATTGAACGCTCACCGCCTTCCTGCAAGCACGTGAGAGGAAAACGAATCACAAGCTCTGGGGCGCGGCGCAGAATGCCCTCGTTTTTAAAAGGACTTTTCGTGTCACGTATTGACTGCGACCGCGTAGCGGGAGGATCAAAGGCGGCTGCACCGGAAGAATGAGGGCGAAGTAAATCCATGACTAAAAAAGTGGGGTACATTAAGTTAGCACTTGGCAGATAACTCGATGGCGTTCCCTTTGCATTCCCTTCAAACTTTCCAGACTCGTCCCTTTCGTGCGGCGCCGTTACAAAGAATTAGTTCACTGCAGCCTCCGGATAAAAAAAAATAAAACGATTCAGAAAACTATCCTCGATCTACAGCCTGTACTTGGTCACACCGGGGACACCGAAATAAACCTCTACCGCTCAATTCAACCTGGTGGACTTATTTCGGAGCTCGCTCAGGCGATATTGAACAGATAGGGGCCATCATTGCCTGCACGTGGCTCGTAGACGATGACTCAACAAAGAGACCATCACTGTCGAAATCTCATAAACCGATCTCATTTCGTTAACACTATACGAGTCATTGCACGGGTTTTGAACCCAAAACAGTTCGACTTTAGTTCCAGTTGTAGTTATTATCCCTAATAAGCGCGACACGTGGAATGCTGGAGGCACTATATTCTTACCTCAAGCCTTGTTGAACCCAGTGGCGTCCAAATCGATCGATAGCAAGTACGATTAGCCGGAATAATACGAAAGACAACCTCATGTAAACCGAGAGAAGCATGAGATGATGATCACCGCATAAATTGTAGAAAGCGACCGAGTTATACAGTTTTACAATTTCTAATATAAAAAAACAATTGTTATTGCCCTTTGTATCAGCCGATCCATTTATAACGCGGCAACGAACCGGTTTCAAAAACGAAGCTTTCACAAATAGCCAATTGCCCACTGAAAAAATAGCGAGATAAACAAAGCACAAAGGCCGAAAAGAGAGCTGAGAAAGTTAAACGCGAACAACCTTAGTTTCGCTTTCGTCAAAGGTGGTCGCTCGCTGCTATCCTAAGATTAGCAAGCTTTGTAGGACACGACTTCATACGCTGGTCGATCGCTCAATAAAAACTGCAAATCTGGCATATTTTTGTTGTATTTTCCACACGACAGGGCCTCTCCGCTGGTCTGGGAACCGAAGCCCGCGCACCCAACGTTGCTTAACGCTTTCCTCGAGCATATTTTAGCGCCTCTCCCTCGAGTGCAGCCTTCTTCTGATGGGGCAGTTGCCTTCAGGCGATAAAGTCGCGACCTTGACCTTGCGACCAAGGTTTCTCCGCCGAGACGTCTTGAGAAAACATTGACGTTTCGTGACGGTTTCGAAACAGACCCGTATCTGTAAACATGGAAAGACGAACAAACCCCGGAGGAAAGTGAGACGACAAGAAAGTGTCCACGGTTTCCTGGCTCAAAAGAAAGCGTTCCCGTGTTCCCATTTCCGTTTCGCCGTAGAAAGAATGCCTTCGGGGACCCGTCGTCGGGGCATGCTCATATACGAGGCGCGAAATGTTCGAGCCCCGAGCTCGGACCGTTTATCTTTCCGCGAACTAGCACACACACACACACACTACCTTGACGCCCACGCGCAAAATTCGTCGAATTTCTCACCATCAAAGCGTCGCAGCCTCGTAAAATGACAGCGAGAGAAATAGCAGGAAAAAAAAATTTTTTGGGACAGGAGCAAAACGGAGGAAGAAAGGAGTGAGCGACGCTAACAATACAAACGTCGGAGTGAAAAGGGATAGAAAGAGAGATAGAGAGAAACTATAGAAAGAAAGCGAACGGAGGAAACAAGAAAGAGTCTTCAGCTGTATAGCAATAAGAAATGGCCGCCGCCTATAAGGACCGCGACACGTGGAGGAAATGTGAGCACTATACTGAGGACCGATCGCTATATACACAGCTGCAGGAGGAACGCATTCGCTAGGCGCCGTCTGGAAAGAGGATGGAATGGTGGTGTGGAGGAATGGCGCTGCCGGCTGGGACGCTTGAGAATAGGTCGAGAAGCAAAACAGAAAAACGAAAAAAAAAAAGAGAGAAAGCAATGATGGCGGGAGAAGGTACGAAACGGTGGAGTGATACGGATTCATCTCTTCATTTGTCAACGCCAAACCCGCCGAAAGTGTAAGGGCGCGTGGAATCGAAGTGGAGATGAACAAACGGGAAGCGAAATGTGAAACAGACTGAAAAAAAATTAAAGAAAACAAGAAAAAATGTTTCCTTTCCTTTTTTTTCGTCTTCTCACCTGGTGCGTCGGCACTATTGAAATTTTCTCGACCGGTAGAGACATGAGGAATGAAGATAATGACGGCAGACAGCGACCTTCGGTAAAGACGAAGACAAAAAGAAGTTACGTGAAAACTCTCTTTCTAGGGAAATGAAACGAGAAGAAATGATTTCCAGATGTTCTGCGCAGTGAGTTAAGGACACAATGTCGGTGTGAAAACTGTGGTTCTAAAGCTTCTATTCATCAAGCGGGAATGTGGGCACAAAATAATCTTGCATCGCCCATATGTCATTCAAGTTCTAATGATTCTAGATTTATTAGCAGCCCCCACCAATGATGCCCACATTCTTTTCAGTATTTTACAGGGGGCACAGAGACTTCTTATTGTGCAGCGTAGCAAACGCGAGGTTACCAGATGCTATTCATTTTGAGAACGAGCTCATTACCGCCTTGAAAATAGTTTCAAGCGGCAAACTTCCCTAACATAGTGGTGCGAGTCTCATATGTTTCGCGAAAGGTGCATTTAGTGTTTTGTGCAACCATAGAAAAAAAAAGGCCTCCTCGCATGACTACACACTGCCAATAAAATGTTAGAAGGAATTTCTCAGAGATGCAAAAAGATGCCATAAAACACAGAAATGTTCACGCAACGATACGACAGAGGGAAGCGAGCACAGCCGCCGTACAACAGAGGAAAAAAAATGGAAAAGAGCGAATTCTCTGGACCAAGAATCCTAACCAATGAAACCAACCTAGAAGCACAAAGCTTTCCGTATCGGTGATTCGTTAAAAGCATATAGCTCAGCGCTTCAAACGGATGAGCGAGACTTTTTCTGCGCCGCACACCCACGAGCGACGCACAAAACGCTGCACCCAATGCAAAGACGTGCCGAAGCGGAAAGACGCCTGGGACTCAGCCGCCGGGCACCGGCGGCGCATCTTGCAACACAGGCAGAGAATTATGCGCCCGAGTTGGCTAGGATGTATCGGAGCCCTGTTGCGTCCACGGTATGTGGCGGGCTCCTCGAGCGGCATCTCCATAACGATGGGCCCCGTGTGAGACGGGCCGAGAGACACCTCAAGGGGAAAGCATGAAATGGGCTTGAAATCCCGAATATAAATCTTGCACGTGCGCTCGCAATTTCCTCTGAGACGAAGCACGAAACGTTGCGCGATGCTGTGAGACATGCGCCGTCCTTCTTGTCCGCCCTCTCCCTTCTTTCCTGTGCTCAACCTCATAACTTGAATAGCTCTGTTCCCTCACTTTGACAACTAGAGAAAGAGAAGAAATGGAAAAGCGGGGCAGCTTGTCACAAGAGAATGTTAAGCTTGGCTGTGCTGCAATGGGCAATGGAAAAGAGGCGATTTGAACAGGGCAAAAAAAAAAGCAGGGCGTTCAAGTAAGGACGAAAAACATCAAAATGGACGTAAGATCCGTGAGGCACTGTTACTATATCTCTCAGGGAGCGTATCAGCTCCTGGCGAGGATCGAAGGCTCAGGAATAGTGTGCTCACCGCCTCGGCATTTTTTTTTTTACTCCCGTTAGTGGGTACGGATCAAAGCGGAATGGGCACAGGACCTCCTCCTTATAGTACGTCTCCGTAGTACGTAGAAGTCGTGCACAGAATATACATGCTTGATCCTCTCATCACAGCCACTGGAAGAAATGGCAGCCATACAGATAGTGAATGACAAACGGTTTGCAAAAGGAAAGGCTGAAAGTGGAGATGAAGATCAGGATTAAAAGAATGTAGTCGTGAATTGAAATACCAGCCGGAGGTCCATCAGAGCCTACTATCTGCGCCGACTCTCGCAATACGCATAGATACGCGAGGATCACCGTTATAAGCCAGTGATTATAGATTACTATCCACATCTGGGAACACCACTGTAACTGACCACGGCGAGTTGTGCTCCACTCACAGATGGAGTGAAGGTATCCCCAGCGCACAGTGGATGCGCGCAGAGGACCGGAGGTCGGCCTCAATTTATTAAACGGCGTAGCGAAGGATGTCAAAACGCCCGCCAAATGAAAGTAAAATAAAAATTTATATCAAAACAGCAACGGTTAATTTTAAAAGGAAAAAAAAGAGTGTACATATGGCGAAATCTTAAAAACGAAGTACGAAGCGCGAAACAAATAGAAAGCAATGAAAGAAAGCCCATTGCTGCTAGCCTCGGGTCATGCGACGGACCCAAAAAGTGAATTTTATATCCAAATAACAGTAGTTTCTGATGATACTACTTGATCTATCGCACTGTTCCATTGTTTATAAGTGGGCTCCTGGCGTAGGCTATATAATAATGGAAATAACCCATTTCAGCAAAAGGTGGTGCCCCTCCTGCAGGTAAAGATCTGTCCAACGCTTGTTGCATCCTGGAATTGAGCGAGTAGCAGCGGATAGGGCGACCAGCGTTGACTACACGAAATCGACGTCGGAGTGGCCAACAGTGACAGCAGGCCTCATATGTATAAGCACAACCATGCCTCCCAACGAGCCGCTCTCATAAAAGCAAGCCCATTTTCATGCACAGCCCGAAACATCTTCCTAGTAATCTTCTCAGCAGCGCCCGTCTTCAACTCGACCAAAGTCATCGCCTGACACCCGGCTCTCTAGCAGGGATTGAGCATGCTATCGTGGCAACACGAAGATCCTGTCTTAATGTGAAGTCCTGTCTGTTTGAATCAATCGCATACTCGCTGGATGCCTGTTAGGGACAAAATGTTCCTCACTTGAGAACACATACAGTCAGTCACGTTCACACAGTCGTTACGTATGCATAGCTCGCTTCAAGTAACTCTACTATATGCGTTCAACACGGACCAGTATCGGCCCTAAAAAACGATGATCTGCGAATAAACGGCGAATACCGCACAATGTGACTATTTTGCGTTTCGGGTTGCGCAGGTTGCAGTCTGGATCCCGCCACCGTCGTAGGCTCTAAATTCACGAGGGCCCCGCACAGCGCGGTCTCCGTCCTGCGTTCTTCAAAGCAGGTCGCTTCTGTGTTCCGTTTTCTGAAACACCTGCGCTTACCGCTTCCTTCATTTCATTTCTCTTTCTTCGCTTCCTTTTATTTTGTTTCTAAGCAAAATACTACTACCCTCCTTTCGACATCAAACTGAACCTGATGTTAGTTGTTTTATTTTTAAGCGCAACCCGAATACTGCCCTCAGTTGTCGTTCGGCCCTAAAGCGTAACGGGGCTTCTTCGCCGCGAACAAGACGTAAGCCGTGTATGTGGCTGGCATCACCTGCCCTGCAATACTGCTCGCAGAAAAGTGCTTAAAAAGAAAAAGTAAAAACGAAAAAAAAAATCGTGCGAAAGACACGAGTCGTACACCAGTGAACGTTGCTATGGCGGCGTGATATCTGGTGACACCGCGGGTGACAACCGGCGACAGCTTTTCGCCTGCGGACTGTCTGGCGTTAGGAAGGACGTATGAGAGTGAGCCGTCACTTACCCGTCGGCGCCCTTGTATGCCCTTTCAAACCCCGTCACCATTCTCTCTCTCTCTCTCTCTCTATGTCTTCACCTCCCCCTCTATACATCGTGGAGTGAGCACTGTCGATTGCGAAGAGCTTAGATTGGATATTTACATGTTTTTTTTTTGTTCTGTGCGTGTCACTGTTACGATACTAAAATGAGTTGAGATTTAGACACTAAGCATCATTTCGTGGTGCACTCTGCGTGCCACGATCAAAATCTGACGGAGATTCTCCACGTGCAGATATTATGCAGTATTAATCTCGTTTTGAGCAAACTAAATCCTTCCTCTTTCTCCCGCGCGTGTGAC
The DNA here is from genome assembly GCF_052857255.1 of Amblyomma americanum. Taxonomy (NCBI): domain Eukaryota; kingdom Metazoa; phylum Arthropoda; class Arachnida; order Ixodida; family Ixodidae; genus Amblyomma; species Amblyomma americanum. The sequence goes on along the minus strand of NC_135499.1, from coordinate 154,071,723 downwards.
TGTTTCCACACTTGTTTTCGCGGGCTTCGATATGCAGCTTCGCAGGATTTGTCTGAGCGAAATAATTGAACCGTGAGCTTTTTCGGCTGTGCCGTTTCCAATTTCTACGAACAACGCACACAGCAATGGTTTCTTTTTTTTTCGCCCCAGCTTACTGCGAAGTTTGGTTTGGTTTGGTTTAAGGGGGTTTAACGTCCCAAAGCGACTGAGGCTATGAGGGACGCCGTAATGAAGGGCTCCAGAAATTTCAACCACCTGGGGTTCTTTAACGTGCACTGACATGCCACTGTACACGAGACTTAATATGGGGCTGCGGACTCGTATAGCCGCCTACGGGAACCTTTTTTCCGTTGCCCTCCATCTGTAGTGTACATGGTGGAAAATCGTTTTAGCAAAGTCAGCAGTGGCACCCTGATATCTGCATTTGACTTTCATTCGTAGTAGATGCGGAGCTTAACTGAAACTAGACATTTTTTTTTTTACTTTACACAGCCAGAGGGATCAAAAAAGCACAAAGAGCAATAAAAGAAAAAAGTGAATTCTTTTTTAGAATCTTCATTACCGCCGCACCCTGCTCTGGGGGAATATACTGATTTTAAACTCCAGCATGATGGAAGTGAGGTACTTAAACAGGCGGAGAAGAAAGAAGTACCACACTTACAGCAGTGAACAGTGGAGGCGAAAAGCGGAAGCAGCAGGACAGAATCTTCATCAGATGCGAAAAGAAACATTCTGCTGCTTGTATATCGCGCAGTTGATACCGTTTCAGAAAGAAAGAAAAAAGCCTTATATCACAAGACGCAATTGGAAGATAACAGCTTTGGCGAATTATTACATAACTCAATAGGCGGTGCAGGTGCACTGTCAAAGTTATAACACAAGTACTAATATACAGTGAAAGTGGCAAGTCACTGGCTTCTCAGTCTTGAACCAAACGTATGCTCGAACCCCGCCGCGGTGGCTCAGTGGTTAGGGCGCTCGACTACTGATCCGGAGTTCCCGGGTTCGAACCCGACCGCGGCGGCTGCGTTTTTATGGAGGAAAAACGCTAAGGCGCCCGTGTGCTGTGCGATATCAGTGCACGTTAAAGATCCCCAGGTGGTCGAAATTATTCCGGAGCCCTCCACTACGGCACCTCTCTCTTCCTTTCTTCTTTCACTCCCTCCTTTATCCCTTCCCTTACGGCGCGGTTCAGGTGTCCAACGATATATGAGACAGATACTGCGCCCTTTCCTTTCCCCAAAAACCAATTATTATTATTAATGTATGCTCGAAAGCGCAGCAAGGGCTATATCAGAAACTTAATGATGTCGCATTGCAAAACGCGCCATCTTGCCTTCGCGCTTATGTTCAGATGCACATTCTACACTTTTTGCGTTCTAAGTGCGCTCGCCTCACACAACCTATACGTCACTAAGGACCGCACGCACAACGAAGGCACATTCCAGGGACAAAATGTAAGAACACGCAAGACTATCCCCGGCCGCCGGGTATGAGCTACGGATGCTGCTGTCTAATAACTCTTCCCCGATCACAGCAGACAACTCATATGCGAGGCACAGATGCGGAGGACGGGGTAAGCGGAGGTCGGAAACCTCGCTCGAGCAGATAGGGTCGTCTTCCGCCAGGTAATAGAAGGCGCGTCCCAGCTTGCTCCGGGCCCCAGCGCTGGCCAAGGCCCCAGCAACAGTCAAGCGGCACAGAATCACAATTACTGCTGGGCCGGCCGGAACGGGACCCGGGGCCCATATCAAAATGGGTAGGGCCTTCGTACAATAGCCGCAGAGCAATCCGCAGCCGAATCCGCGATCGCGACGGCGGTCGTTCCGGGTCCTTTTTCCTCTCGGCTGGGGGAATCGTACGTACCGGTGGTCCGGCCCAGCAACGAAGCGAGGCCGTCCACAGACACGGAATGAGGGAGAGCGGTAGTTGGATGAAAGGAGGGGAGGAGAGGGCGGAAGCCAATAGGAATCTCCTCCGCCCGAGCGGCGGCGATTCGCGGGGAGTCACAAAGGGCCCAGCTGCGGCGGGGCTTCGCTGCCCAAAGGAATCCGGGCACACGGGATCGGTGACGCGCGACGCGCACACGCGGCTCGCTTTCGCTTCCCTCATCTCGGGCCGCTCTTCTTCTTGCCTCCACTGCGTCGCGACGACGGGTTGGCTTCGCTGGCTGCACCGCGCTCCCGATAAACGGGAAAGGGGGAAGCCGAGGGCGCACAAGCCGCTTCCGAGGAGGATGAGGAAAACGCTTTTGTCCGCCCTGGAAATTGCCTCCTTTATGACGAATCCCGTTTCCTTCGAGATGGAAGTCCCCGATACAAGACGCTCGATGCTGGGAGCCACGTACACCCTTCGCTGTCCGGCTCGCCTTTCTCCCGACGACGCTCGCTTGATCTCGGAAACGGGCGTTCGTTCCGGGCTTTGAGCTTCCCCGCTCCGAGCGGCTGCACACCGCAGCAGCGCCCCGCCCGGGGACGAGCTTTCGGGATCCCGGGACACAAAGCCCGGGAGTCCAGAAAGGCGGCCGACCGAAAGGGATAGAGGAGGAACAGTATCTACAGTGCACGTAGCGTGAGGCTTCAGCGCTGCGCACCGCATAAACTAAACGCTCCTTGACGGCCACGAAGATAAGCCCGGCACTCGGTGCTCGGCCACGCAAGAAGCGTGCAGTGCGGTAGAAGCTATGGCTCGCGCCGTCACGTAACCAGGAGCAGCTGCGTTCTCAATGCTCCCTGTACACTGAAGTTCTCGATTGGCCGATGCCTCTGCTCTATCGCGTAGCTGCCTATCGTGATTGGACAGTGCGGCGAAAGTACTGAACGCTCATAACGTGCGAACAGTTTTGCGGATCCCGTCCATTATAAGCTGACTACATATACCAGGAGGCTGCACTGCTCTTCACGGCCGCTATGTCATTAGCTTCGCACTACGTTCCAGCCAGCTCTAATAATAATAATAATTGGTTTTGGGGGAAAGGAAACGGCGCAGTATCTGTCTCATATATCGTTGGACACCTGAACCGCGCCGTAAGGGAAGGGATGAAGGAGGGAGTGAAAGAATAAAGGGGTGCCGTGGTGGAGGGCTCCGGAATAATTTCGACCACCTGGGGATCTTTAACGTGCACTGACATCGCACAGCACACGGGCGCCTTAGCGTTTTGCCTCCATAAGAACGCAGCCGCCGCGGTCGGGTTCGAACCCGGGAACTCCGGATCAGTAGTCGAGCGCCCTAACCACTGAGCCTCCGCGGCGGGTGCCAGCTCTCGGATTCCAACTTTGTCCTCCGACTGCGGTGCGAGGAGGAGCAACGGAGTCCCATTCACGCAGCCAGCCCAGCTTCGCTGATGCAGCTACAGACATTGTTCGTAATAGAAGAGACGAAACTATAGGTATATGCTTTTCTCGGCACCCATGGCCCAGAGTCCATGCAGAGCCATAAGGCTCGAAGTGAAGCCTAACTATCCGTTCTCGCCACTGCCGTTTGATTTGCTTGCAACAGTACCACCGCGAGCACAGGCCGAATCAGAATCAAAAAGGCATGACAAATATAGTCTAAAGTACGCGAAATATCACGTTATTGAAGATTCCTTGGCACGTAGGATAAGAGCGGCGCAATATGTCGGCAAGTATTTATGGCTTACGGCAAGCGGGCAGGCAATTTAAAGCATGCAAGGAAAATTGAACTAGCTTCCCTAGTCTGACCCGCCGCGGTGGCTCAGCGGTGAGGGCGCTCGACTACTGATCCGGAGTTCCCGGGTTCGAACCCGACCGCGGCGGCTGCGTTTTTATGGAGGAAAAACGCTAAGGCGCTCGTGTGCTGTGCGATTTCAGTGCACGTTAAAGATCCCCAGGTGGTCGAAATTATTCCGGAGCCCTCCACTACGGCACCTCTTCTTCCTTTCTTCTTTCATTCCCTCCTTTATCCTTTTATTTACGGCGCGGTTCAGGTGTTCAACGATATATGAGACAGACACTGCGCCATTTCCTTTCCCGCCAAAACCAATTATTATTATTATTATTTAACGGAGCATGATTACTGTCAGTAACATCAAAATATATTTTTCTTTGCAGGCTTACCAAAAATATCTAAATAAAAATTAACTCTGGCAATACATGAAAATGACGGCAGACAGGCTTGCGAAGGGGTATCACAATAATCAAGACGGCGTCTAATTTACAGCTTTCTTTCATTTTTTTTTCGCCTCGTCCGATTATTTCTATTTTGCTCCCCTCGGTTTCCCGTTTTCGACAGAAGACGGAAAGGTGCTGAGCACTTAAAAATTTCTATTGCGGGGCGCTTTTCGAAGCCTTAAGCCATTGAGATAACATCGCCCCAAACTGCTCTAACCGCGCGCTTTCAGGGGGGGACCACGGCGTGAGAAGGCGTGGATTGATCGCGCTTAAAAATTCCAGAGGCGACGGTGACCCTACGGAAACGGAACCCGGCACACGGGCGTTGTTGCGGCAGCGGTCACGCCATCTAGCAATCGACGCGGGCGGCTCCTGCCAGTGCGTCACCGTCGAGAGCACCGGTCGCAATAGCCTAAATATCTCTACATGTTTTTTTCTTCTGTTGTTTTTGCAGCCTGACAAAAACATCTCACGGACGCTAGAAGTCAGAATTCTAATTCTTGGGGCACGTTCGCAGCGAGACAAAAACAAGAACACTATTTTGAAGAACTGTGAGTCCAGTGTTATTTTTATTGCTACTAGTATTTCCCAATATCTACGCTGCACGCTCAACAGATTGCACATTTTAGAGCACAGGACGAAATTTATAAACAAAACCTTGCACTCTGCCGCTGTTCTTTGTACACCGTTTGTGACCGCGTGCGCCGCGGGGATTTCATTTCTATTATTTATTTCAAAATAGCAGCGCAGTCGATATAGCTACTTTCCTGATGAAAAACACGCTATTTGGGACTACCTGTAAGAAAACCGGGAAGTGCTTCGCAAAAAAGACGCCAAAAAGTCGCAAGGAAAACCATTAAATCCATATCGATTGAAAACATTATTTGTTCGTCAATTTTCTTTAAACGAAAAGAATAGCATTCCACACGCTTCCCCTTCAGTCATACATCAAGATGAAAAGAAATCTCGGCTACACATTGAACCGAAACATTCATGCTGTCGTTCCTTTATACACAGGTGACGCATTACTCATAATCGATGCTCCGGCATTAATTAGGAGTACAGCTTTGTAGTCACGTATGGCCTCCGCCTGTCATCGAGCTAAGTTGTTAATATTCGTATCGTGTCACAGGAATGAGCCCGTACGAATTGTGAACCCCTACAATTAGCAGTAGTAAGTGACTCTTATGAAGAGAGAGGAAGATTAACAAGGTATACTGATGGGCGAGCACGTGAGACGTAGTATCTGAACGAAGAACGTAGCGTTAAAACAACACTTAGAAGAGCTGAAGATAGGACGGGTGCTAGTCCTACTACAGAGATAATGGAAGACAATGCACGGGTCTGTCGAATGGCACCAAGCGAGCCTTTGTTACAGCTGTGTCCGAATAGAAAGGAGTTAAAGGTGAAAGCATGGCATGCGTGTCGTAGCCACCGCGCGCATGAAAGCTAGAGACCGCCACCTCAGTAGAAGGGCATAACTAAGAGCATTGAAACGCTAGACAGTTAGGACGCCCTGATGCCGTACATATGCGAATAAGGGCCGCATTCGTGTATGGGTCGCTCCCCCCAGCTTGGGAACCGATAATCTAAAAAGAAAAATATATCTCCTGAAATCAGCTGCTCTACACGTGTGCATGGTTTCTCCAAGGAGCTTCCAGATGTCGACAGGTGCCTGCTTCTGTATCATTACGTATTATCATTCTCTAGCATGCGTCGCTGTGCAGTTAAGCGCTATCTGTGAGGGTGTTAACAATTCATTTGTGCTGAAATCAATTAAGCCGTCCGTCTTTCCAGTCTGCCGCGGGTGATAGGTTCCCATTAGGAATAGACGCTTGAAAGCGACCGATGGAGCTATGAAAAGCTTCGAGTTGTCGCACAACACTCAGGGAAGCCGGCCACAACTTCTGCCGGCTTCTCTAGAGTAGCAAGAAGTAGTTTTCCCAGAATATTGTTGGAAAATTGAAGTGAAAATTGTCGCTTTCAGGTAAAAGCAGAACCCCGCCAAAATTTCAAAAAAAAAACAACAACAGAGCGGCCTTTATCCGCATATATACGATATTCAGCATGTGCTCTGTCATCGAAGCTCTCTTTTAGCGTTTAAAAACCTAACCAAACGCCACCTACCTTTCTCGTCCTTTCGAGTTTAAAATTACAGCACGCAGTTTTTTTACTATTTTTATTTTCTCTTATTATTTTTTATTATTGAGGAGCACAATGTCAGTAGCAAGGTGAAGCCTACAAAATTAATTGGCACGAAAGCCGAGCCGTGCGGTGCTCAGAGAAAGGTGCCAGCCAACTACGAAACATAGGTTTGAAAGCTTCCGGCACTGGTTGTGGCGTATTGCGTTTTGTGTTTTTGGAAACAACTATCGTTGGAAAACATAGTTTCTCTGCTGTTCCCAACTGAATTCAGCACGACTGCCATAGTTGCATCATTCTCGTCACTTTTCAGCGAATATGGAAATGCACGTATTTATCCTACTCTGAACTCTGTTCTCATATTATCTTCTTTACCAACTCCATGATTATGATCCGTTAGGCGTGTACCATTCTTTCCCATATACAGTCATTCCGCTCCTGTACGCTTTTATCCGTCGCTCCGTTCTCGCCTCCAAAGCCGACTCGCACCTCTGCCCGTGATTCCCTTCATCTTGCGACATTATCGGCTTTTCCATACCCGGCATCCCAGGCAGGAGCTACAGGCATCCGCAAGCTGCCGTCGAACGCAACCGCGCACCGACCCAGACGGTATCGATCACACTGCAAAAGTGATGACATTCTTGAAACGCCTCGGCCAATGCCGCCACCGTCGCGGCCCTGTCACGGGAGTCGATACACAACGACGGGAATTCTTTCTTCTCCATCGCACCTCCGTCGCCTTCACGGCTCCTCGGGGAGTGCCGGGCTGGACACAACGAGGCGTACTCGAAGGAAGGCGCAAACAGCGTCCCGAAAAAAATCGCTCGAGCGCTTGGAATGCGAGGAAAAGAACAAAAAGGACGTGACAACGGATCGATCGCTTCCGCATCGTTTTCCGCTGAAGCACGCGCGCGCATATAATTTATATATACGCATACGCTGGAGCGCATACAAACACGACGAGCCGGAATAACGGCCGATAAGTATACGTCCCGACCGGAGATACGGCTGCGCTGTTTGAGGCAAAACAAGCTCGTTTCCGCAAATGCCCGGAAGATGTCGCGGCTATGACGCATCTAGGAGGACGCTGTGTATGTCCCAATGGGCACTGAAACTCCCGTGGATGTCCCATGGACGTCCTGGACGTCCACAGGACATCTAGCGAGTTTCAGTGCCCATTGGGTGTGTACTGGCCACTCGAGTTATTACAGAGCGGTAGTGTTCCGGAAAGATGGTGAAATTGGGGAGATTTATAGGCCCGTAGATGGAAACACGGGTCCTGCACGGCTCAATTTTGGTGCGTGGATCAATGCTGGAGCACACTTTCCGTTACTTTACTTTTTTCTACCCGTATCGCGCTTGTTTTTTTTTCTCTCTCTCTCTCTTGTGACTTGATTAAGGAGAATTGCCTCCCCACGAGGAGTTAGTGCGGTCTTAAGGGCCCTAAGTGCCCAACCTCGGTCTACAACCTCTTTAACAGACCATTCTCACAAGATGAGTTTCTGCAAGAAAATGGTTAGGAAGGGGCTTATTTTAAAACGGCACCTCAACACGTAGCAAGAGTGGGAAGTAAGGTTAGAGAAGCTCTCTTTTTTTAATAATAAAGGAAAAGGGATTACAAAGCGGGTGAATCGTTCTGCTCCAGCTTGAAAAAAGCAGACAAACAACACAACGATCAAAGTGCCTCCTGGCCATATTTTTTAGGTTTTGAGTCACAGAAAAAAAAATATAGTGGAAAAATTTGTTCTCAAGACGCCGTCTTCGTGAGGATCCGGTGTATAGTTACTTGGAGAAATAGGTATCTGAATTGTTAATAGTAACCTGGCTTTGCTTGCGGCTTCTCTTCTTTACATTCATGAAAACAATTTCGTCAGATAGCGCCTGGCTGCCCTCGAAATCCTTTTGCCTAGTCCGAAACTAAGAATTAATTGCCTCAAAATATTTGCCGCTCAATCAAGACAGAAGGACGAAATATATCTTTAGACGTCTTTTTCACTCCACAAAAAAAAACTGCCGGCGCACATCGGTCAGCAATGGAATCGATGTCAGCAAATCCCTCTGGACCCGCCGCGGTGGCTCAGTGGTTAGGGCGCTCGACTACTGATCCGGAGTTCCCGGGTTCGAACCCGACCGCCTTGGCTGCGTTTTTATGGAGGAAAAACGCTAAGGCACCCGTGTGCTCTGCGATGTCAGTGCAGGGTAAAGATCCCCAGGTGGTCGAAATTATTCCGGAGTCCTTCACTACGGCACCTCCTTTATCCTTTCTTCTTTCACTCCCTCCCTTATCCCTTCCCTTACGACGCGTTTCAGGTGTCCAACGATATATGAGACATATACTGCGCCATTTCCTTTCCCCAAAAATCTATTATTATTATTATTATTATTATTATTATTATTATTATTATTATTATTATTATTATTATTATTATTATTATTATTATTATTATTATTATTATTATTATTATTATTATTATTATTATTATTATTATTATTATTAAATCCCACTGGGGCCCTCCACTACCTTTATTTCATTGTCTTCGCCGAAAAAAAATATTAACAAGAGAAGGCACGCTTTTACGGCTCGACAGGATCGAGACAGAAAATAATGCACAATGGGAGCGTCCTGTGAAACGTTTATTTTGTTAGGATATTCTACGCAACGGCTAACCCGAGATCAGAAATAAAAAGAAAAACAGAACCAATAAAACAAACAAAAGAAAAGGGTAGAAAAGAAAGCGAACCCAGCACTCTCGCACGAAATATTACAGCGCTCAGAAGGCGTATAACTTCACACACGGCGTTAATCGCCATGCTGTCCTGGGAGAATGTGATGTGATGCGCTGGCCTTTTCGAGTGATCAAGCATAGAGTTTACTTGGAGTGGCTCAGGTTGGGCCTCCAGTACAGATCTCCGGTCTTTGCTTTCGTTACTCCGAGGGGCAAGTACCCGATCTCGAATCTTCGTAACCTTTGCGATGTTTAGCCCACCAAGGTCAAGCTACAAATATAAAGCCACAAAACTGGCGAAGGAAGCTACAAACGCAAGTCCTAGGTAGTCAGTCCTCCCAACTAGGTTTGCGAGACGAAACGTAATTTATTTAGCTGCTCGAATTCGCCCCGTTCACAGACGGTGGCAAGGCAGGCTGCTTCTGCAAAACATTCTGAACACAGCATGCGATCGAGCAAACGTGTGGCACGAATGTAGCGGAGCCAAAAGTAAATACTAAAATAGTGCACGTGTGCGTTTTGGAGGACGTTCTCTTCGACTTAAAGTCTCGGTTTGGACACGTAAACTTTTTGCCAGAAAAATCTCCCGTCCAGCTAAAGACATTACATTGTCGTTTCCCGCTGTTTCTGTACGTTTTGATGGCGTTTTTTTATTACGCCTATTTTTAACGCATAGGCCTCAGTTAAACGTTACAGCCCGTGGCACCATCAGTTTGAACTCGTCGCGCGGGATTAGTTATATTGGACGGCTCGCAAGGCTCGTCTGGTCTGATATCGAAGAATCGCGATCGCACGTGGCCAGTTCTGCATTGTCTGAGACTTTTCGCTGCAATGTAACCGCATTATCTACCAAACTTCCAAATTATATGCTTGAACAAAACGGTGTTCGACAGCCACCGCCATACTAATCCTGGCCACTCTAATTCTGCAGAAGTGGAACTTAACAAGAGCGCACGACGAACGCGGATGTGCGAATGACAGTTTTCGACAAACAGGACGACGAATCGCTTCCTTTCGCGGCATAGCACCCAAGGTTTTGGTGGTCCCTATTCTCTTTAGTGTGTTTAGGAAACGCGGTCAATTTTGTGTAGGTGCCCCCCAGGGTGAACAGCTCGGTGCGCGCGGGTCAGAAATATTGCCATATATGTCGACCAAAACACCGAGCCATTATACATGCGCAGAGTCTCACACTTGTTCTGCTAGCGTATGCATAAGAGCTCCCCTTCTGTCGATGGTCGATGTGCGATCAGAGGCCGCCAAGCGTGATACGGCGCAGCCGATGTAAGCGGGTGAAGGACATGTCCCGTCAACAATCGGTAAGACGGTCGTCATTTCCGTATATATAGTCAATAAACAGAAACAACTAATAAAACCAAAGGACGGATAATATAAGTCGCGAAAGCTGCATTACGGCACAAGCCAAGACGAACGCGTATGCTATCACCAGTGCTAATGAAGTACTCCACGTACAATGAGTCACTGGCGGCATATGGCGCCGCTGTGCCCTTGATGCGTGCACAGACGCTACTGACTCGGCTAGACCAGCTATATCATCGGACGCTAGAATGCACAGTGGCCATTGCTTGTATTAATTACAAAGCGGCACAAATTGAACACACAAGCGATTAACGCCGCTGGCAGCCATGTCATTGCCGCCTTTCGCAGAACACGCAAATCGTCGCCTAGAAACGCAGATTATCAGCGGTCCTCCTGTAACCACAACCAACTCTACCATCAGCAGCACTAGCAGAAAGGTTATTTCCGCTGCAGCACAAAGGCTTCTCCCATTCGTTCATAAATGACACTGTCCAGCGGCAGTCGCGGACATTGGATTATCCCAGCAAATTTCCGAACTTAATCTGTAGGCATGGCTGCCTGGAATCGTCGGTTTCATTCACCTTCCCCTGAATTCCGCTCAGTAACCCTAAGGCATCGTCACTGACGCGTAGCTGGCATTTCATGCCTTGCTGAAGGTAGTTTCCCTTCCTTATTTGAAGCTAGGATATGATTAGCTCGAAGATGATCTATAACGCTCTCGGCTCTTTCTATCAACCAAGCTGTTTTGCATGCTCTGAGAAACGATAAAGAAAAAAATTAGAGGGGCTGAATTTGATTCCAATCTATTCCAATTCGGATCCCCTTGCCTTTCAATTACCAATATTTTACAAATAGGATGCTATTCTCATTACGATTTTATTCCAATTCTGATTGTATTCTGAACTGCTTGTTTTAGTCAATTTTGCTGAGTCATTTTTAGTCACTGTCATTTTTGCTTATTCAGTCTTAATGCAGCGTCTCCCTTCTTTCCCCTACATGTGGCGATGAGTGAGGGAGAGGGAGACAGTTCGCAGGTGACAGCTGGAGAGAGGAAAGTCGCCCTTGCCCCACATGCCAAGTTCAGCAAGCGGAGGCTTCACGAAGACGCCTACGCCGCCGGGCGCCAGACAGTTTTCGCCTTCATGGCCGTCCTATAATTCTATCACATTAAAACAGCCTCTGTTCTTCGAGCCGCACACTGAACTTTCGACCCACGGTCTCCAAACCTATAAAAAAATGAGGCACAGGCTTCAGTGAAAAGTGCACCGGTTATATTATGTGGTCCTCCAGGCGTCTATAAGCACCAACCCAAACTGAAAGACCACCCAAGCGAGCCTCTTTCTCTCTTCTTCGTCCCTCTCCGCTGCATTAGTCCAAAGCGCCACACTTCCTTGATGAAGCGTTTATTCATTCATTTATTCGTGTTCACTCGCCGCTAAGGGACAAGTTCTAGGTGCTTCAAAGAAACGCAGAGCACAGTCCTAAATAGAGCATCCAAGCGTACAGATGTTATCTAATCAAAGGGGACAAAAAATATAGAGCAAAATATGAGCCGAAGGTAAAACAGCACCCGCCTTGAGACGCAGCGCGCTTCAAGCGCAGCGGCGAACATAATGAGAACATGCGGGCACTCTGTAGACGAACGACAAGAGAGAAAAGATGGCACAGCAGCGACAGAAAGCAATGACATGCTTGGTCGATCAGAGGGCACCGGAGCGGCAAGTGCGCGCGCCTCGTTAGAGAAAAACTCATTATGCATTTTATCGCGACTGACGGAGATAAAAAGAAATGAATAAAGCAAAGCAAGTGAAGCGACTCTGCTGCAAGATGAAGGTGCTCTTCGTGAAGACGGCGGAGAAAAGAAGTGAACTCGAGAAGAAGCACGAGAGGCGTTGCTTTCGATTTCAATCACGGAAGCAGCCGCCTAGCTGAGTATGTACCGTGCAAGCAAGTCCCGTGCTTCCTGTCGCTAGGCGCCTAGTGCAGAGGGAAGCGCTGCAATGGGGAAGAAAAAAAGAAGAATTCAATAAATAATGCGCTCCCTCTGCTAGACAGCACGTGGCTAACTAGACTTAGTTGCGTGCTTGGGGCTTCCGGTGCAAGTTCTAAGCGTCATTGATTCCGCACTCCTCCATTGCGTTGCGTGACTAGACGTTGACCGGATAGATAGGCACTGGAGTAGCGCCAAGGAAAGGGAGAATCTGTGTATGCACATACGTAAGCTCGATAGCCTCAGAACTGACTGCCCCAAGCCCGCATTCGTGCATATTCTTTTGTAAGATTATACATTTGCACTTTTATTCTAGGCGCCTGTCGAAAGCGACGCCCTCCTGAGAGTACCCTGGCGGTCCATAGTGGTAGCCAGCGGTGCCGCTGGCAGAACGGCTCAACAACAGTGGTTACGACACCGAGGGAAGAGGTTCTGATTTGGACACGTTCGGGTGATGGGAAAATGTGCAAGGTTATGTAAAAAAACACATGTAGATATTCCGTTTTCGTGTTGCCGACAACACTGCGGGGCAGCGCACCCCAATTTTGTTGAACACGGCTTGCAGCGCTATGAGCGGAGGCGGCCAGCTAAATCACAGGTCAGGTCTGTACGAGCTTCCGTCATCGACACTTCGTCTTTTTTCAAAAGAGAGCACGTATAGTGCCGCTAAAGCACCGTATTATAGAGTACGCTTAACCAACAGCAAAATCACCCTACCTTGCCGTTACCTGACGCTACCCAGCTGCCGATGCGTAAAAGTTATGCGACGGCTCTACGAGGGCCCGTGATTGCACAAGCGACGAACACCGTAATGAGCCAGGCAGAAGATTAGATGCATGTATAAGGAAGAGAAATTCCAGGTTACAGGGCTCAACGAAGTCCAACTCGCTCTGCCTAACGAAACTTGGAATACCCACTCTACTGCACCTATTATACAATTCACCTGCCATACGCCGTGCATCCCATCGACACAGAATTATAGAGACGCTGGCGGGTGCCTGGGGGCGCAAATTCCCACAAACCATAGACGCCAGTTTCTGGCAGTTTCGTCGTGATTCGGGAGTCTTTTAATAAGCATGCACCCAATTCTCCATTTATGCCATATCTGATGACGACTGAGGGCTCAAAAGTACGGAAAGAGAAAATGAAGGAAACAAAGAAGTCGGGAAAGAATGAAGGAAACTGATGAGAAAAGAAGAAAGTGAAAAGAAAGAAAGAAAGAGAGAAAGAAAGAAAGATAGATAGAAGGAAAGAAGGAAAGGAAGAAAGAAAGAACGAAAGAAAGAAAGAAAGGAAGAAGCAAGGAAAGAAGGAAAGAAAGAAGGAAGGAAAAGAAAGGAAGAAGGGAAGAAAGAAAGAGAGAAGGAAAGAAAGGAAGAAAGAAAGAAAGAGGGAAAGAAAGAAAGGAAGAAAGAATGATATAAAGAGAGAAAGGAAGAAAGAAAGAAAGAAGGAAGGAAAGCAAGAAAGAAAGAGGGAAGGAAAGAAAGGAAGGAAAGAAAGAAAGAACGAAATGAAGAAAGAAAGAACGAAATGAAGAAAGAAAGAAAGAAAGAAAGAAAGAAAGAAAGAAAGAAAGAAAGAAAGAAAGAAAGAAAGAAAGAAAGCCTAAGTCCATTACCAAGCGAGCAACGGCAAAGTACTATAGCGCAAAAGCACCTTGTGGGCGGAGCTTCGAGCTGTCAGGAGTGTGTAAGCCAAAGAAGGGGGGTTCGCCATTTCCTTTTCTTCCTCCCGCATCTCCGCGCGCTTTATCTCGTTCAGCTGGGGGCCCTTGCTTGCTCTATCCTCACAGGCCACGCGTGGCAGACCCGGTCGTGTTCTATCGCCTGACGCGGAGCACACTTGACGCCACGCTCCTGGGACAACCGGCGCGGGGTCCCGTTGGGGCCGCCCTCCTGGATGGAGTCCCGCCGAGTAACTCTCGAAGCAGGCTCGGGAGGAGAAAGAACAAGGCGGTTCCATGTCCACAGAGAACGCGAACTGTTGTTACTGCTCTTGCGTGTGCACGAGTCCGAGTCGCGCTCTGCGCCTTGGTTCTCCTGCATTGTCGGATTTGCTGCAGTTGGGGAGGCCGTCTCCGGTCTCGAATAGGGAACATTATCGTGAAGGTTGCTCTGACTGCGGTGTACGTTCCTCTCAAGCGCTGCATCCACATTTGCCAACGTGACATGAACGCTTTCAAGTCTCCGTACACATTGTACACAAATGTGGAGGCAATAAAAACGTGTTGAAATCTAATCGCGCCTAGAGCGATTTGTTTCAGCACACTTAGTTTATAATGTATATATTATATTACATATTCATTATTTAGTACAATACATAATATTACATAATTCTTAGACCGGAATAATTATTCCAGCAATATTTCAACAAAACAACAAGAAAAACATATTTGTTCTTTCAAGGTATTTGGGAAGTTCGTTAACGTACTGCTTGTACCTGTACGTGTGCGATAGCATCAAGCTGCCAGGTACGAGCTCTCGACCTCAACGGGATCTCTCCCACGGAGGCGCAATCAAAAAAGCTCGCCAAACTAAACTTTGGCGCACCTTAATCTAACTTGGAAGGTCAAAATTAATTTTGAGCCCTCTACTTCGGCGTGTAACACTTTATTAGCTTTTGCCCATAAAAGGATCCATCATTTCAACATTTTTAGTACCTCGACTCAAAGGCCAGCACGGATGCCACCTACCTGCCACCTACCAACTACTGAGGACGCGGCGGCCAACAAGATCAGGAAGAGGCCGAAGCGCATGCAAGGGGTCGTGGCAAACATCCAAATTATATAGAGACCGGGACATTCTGGCATGGACTGGGGGAAATACAGCCTCGCAAGCGGGTACGCTTGATTGCACGTACAACGCCTCAAACTTCAACTCCCTGCAGAATCCGGCAAATCAAAATCCCTACCGAAAGCTAGTTACTGAAGGTTCCACCGGCAGAACACTGATGCACTGCGTTCGCGCCAAAATAATATCAGAGAGCTGGCTTCGGTTCTCGAAACGAACACCAATGGCGGTGCTTGACATGAAGGGAGAGCTCACTCGGCCACACGAGATCTTCCTGAAGAAAGCCATTGCAAACGCAGCGTACTCGCCGCGCATATTTAACAAGTGGTTTCTGGACAGACAAGAATTAATTGCGCACAACAGATGCAGCCATTGTCAGGAACACTACAGCAGACCTAGAGCATGTTCCATGAGCTTGCCCATCTTAGTCGCGAGCGTGACGTAATATTCAGCGCATACCACATGTTGACATGATCCCCCTAGCATACCAGACACGATGCCACGATCTAGCACCGCTACACAACATGTCATCGCGGCATACTGTAGTGAACGCGGCCCGCTTAGATTAGGGTAAGAGAGGTCTACTGATCTACGACGCGCAACTCTGAAGGATATGAAAACAAACTACTAGAAGTTGCTTCTGCGCCTGCAGCTCCATCCCTCCTAACTCCCGAACAGCGGCCTAAAGCCATACGTCATTTGTAATAAAGGATTCATTCATTCATTCATTGTTCCAACGCAAAATTCGGAGCGGTTTGAACGTGAGCCACCAAAGGCGTAAATAAACTATGCTAAAAGACATTCGCTAAGACAGTGTGGCTGTGTGGGGTTTTGTTGCTCAGTGAGAGGTTCCTGGATTTAATTCCCGCCACGGGAACCGTATTCCAAAAAGCAAATCCAAAAATTAAATCCAAAAAAAGCCTGTCTGCTGTTCTATGACGTTGCACTTTAAAGAATTCCAGGTAGTCGACATTATTCTGTAGCCATACGCCATATGGCAGTCTTTATAGCTTGACGACGTTAAATCCGTAAATCCTAATAGCCACACACCGGATAATAATCATCCATCTCACTTCGCTTATGTGTGAACGCTAAAACAAAAAAGCAGTATACTGTTCGTGGTGAAATAAGTTACTGCCGCAAGTTTTCATAAAGCAAATACATAAATCCTTGAATTGTGTATCAAGTACGCATTCTACTAGACAGTGCGAAACCTTGGCGCATTAGACAGAACGACAATTAGCTTTATTAAATTGCGCGTGTTCTAGTTTTCTTAAGTCAAGCCTCTCATGCTGATTGAAAATGGTGAACTAGCAACCACCAGACCATAAAATACACTTTCATTCATTACGTCGCCAGAGCCAATCTATAGCACCAGCTCCAACTCTGAGGCCACGACTCTGCATGCCTCACTGGCGTTCAATTAATCAGCGAAAACCTAAAATCGAGCTCAGAGCCTGGTCTTTTACTATCAGAGGAGAACGAATAAAAGATGATGCGCCATCTATTGGGATTGTCTTCACCGTGCAAATCATCCGTTCCTTCCGCTTTCGTGTTTCTCGTGTCGATGCGAACGTGATTTCGTTTTGTTTTCTAGGTAGATTCCACCGCTGCTCCCAAACGAGAATGCGTACCTCAGCAAGAGAAAGAAGGGGCTGTTAGGTCGCACTAGAAATAAAAACAGGCTAAATAAAAGACCTTTTAGGTCTGAAGAATAGTTTCCTTGTGATGCAAATTCTGGCGGAAAAGCGGGAAGAGTCTTTTCAGGCGGGGAGCTGAAGCCAAAACATACACACGAAGTAATGAAAAAAAAAACGCATGAAAATAGCACCCAAAACAAAATATAAAAGAATGTCGCCGCACACCGCATGCACCAGCCCTGATTTCAGTGATTCACGACGTCATTTATATACAGAGGCCAGACCGAGGTGACCGAAAAGAGCGAAAACCCGCACCGCGCGATGAAAGTGAAAAGTGAATGACAAAAAAAAAAGGTGCATGCCGGGAGTTCGACGCAGGGCATGTAGGCAAGCTGCCCATAGCATAAAGGCGCCCCCCCCCCCCCCCCCCTCTTCCCCCGGGAAGTCAAAGGGTGCTGCGAGGACATGCGGTGAGGTGGCTGTAAGGCCAACTTATATAGAAAGCCGAAAAGGGTGAAAAGCTAAGTACCAACGCCGCAAGCATGGAGAACTAAGGCAGAAAGGAGCGACGCAGATGCCCGAGAGGAACCCGCGTAGAACAAAGCAAGAAAAATTGCAAGTTCGCAAGTAACGTCAGCGGCTTTAGAAAAAAAAATAAACGGACAATGGCTGCATAAGCGACCGCCGAAGACGCGACAAAGAGGCCTAGGCGCGAACGCCGCCTCAGCCACCGAAGCCGCAAGAAGAGCCTGCTCAACTTTGAGAGAGGCCAACTCCGTAGGAGACAACGCGAGGCGAACAAAAATAAACGCTTCGTCGTCGTACAGCGTCGCCGCCTATGGCCTTCTTGGCGGACGTCGGCAAAAAAGGCCGGGTCTGCGTCGCTGCGAGACAGGCGCCGATGTTTGTGTTCTTACGGCGGTCGACGTCGTCGTGTGGCGTGCGGCCGCAGCTGACGTTGTGAAGCGTGTCACCGCCGCTGCGTGACAGCTGCGTTCCCCGGCGACTTTCGCTGGTGTAGGCGCGTTTTATGGCTCTAACGGCCGCGTAGTGGCCACCGCACAGCCTTCTCGAGTAGTTATTTGGTTCGCTTTTTTAACGATATTCGAATACCGCTAAGCCTCAGAATTTCACAGAGGAATACGAAGCGAAAGGCCAACGAAATGAAAGAACATAAACGGAACTTATAGCGCACAGATATCAAGCAGAGCAGTTTCGATGCAATACGATGTAGGCCACATTATCGTACATAATGCGATCAAAAGATTAAACAAAAACAGTGCGAAACCAAGAAAACTGAGCGAAGAACAAAATATGCAAACGTAAGCTGCAACACGCAAACACACAGAAAGTAAAATAATTGTCGTTAAAACAGCTCACGTTACAGTTCATCTAAAGACTGGAGTTGTTTGCACGATTATCCGGTCCACAAATATTACCACGACCAGACATACGACCGACAAATAAACAGCACCCAGGAAGAAAGGACGTACACGAGGCGGTGGTGTTTACTTGTCGGCTGCATTTCTGGTCATGTTCTACCAACTAGCTCAAAAACTAATTCGTCCACAAAAACTAGGCGCTGCAGTTCTTCCTGTACAGCATGCCCGGCATTCAAATTCTCTTGAGCGCGAGGAGGCGTTTCTTCCCCAGCTTTTCAGGGCAGTTTGAATTTCAATAAATTCTGCTAAACTGGCCCTACAGAGCCCTGTAGCACATCTAATGGCCTCTAAACTTTTGAAGTGGGCTGTGCACTACGCGCGCGCTACTGAGTTAGGAATTGATGGGCGCGATACGCTTCATAGTTTCTTGCAAACCTCAAAAAGTAAGTACAAGCCCTTATGCACTCAGGCATGACACCTACAGAACACGCTAGCCAAAAAAGGCAAGCAACGCGAAGTTTTACGTCTATTTAATTTCTATTATAGCATCTAATAGCAATCATCAAGCCCCCGCACAGTAAAATCTTGTGTGTTCAATAAACTTGTGCATTAACGGTTCATTTAGAGAATGCATCGAAAACTATAGCTGCTACATGATCTGCAGGAATCTCAAGCATACATCTCCTGCTCAAATTTACAATGTTCTAGAGGAGCGCCTTTGTTAAGAAAACGCACAAAAATGGCTCTCTGGGAATTTTTTTTTTCTCCAGACCGACGACAACAACAGTGAACACATGATAATTACCACTTCAGAAAGGCATATCGAACTCCCTGGCTACTTCTTTATTTGCAGTTGAAAAGGAATCAATTAAGCACGTTTTTTTTTTATATTGGTAGGCGTGGATAACGGCTGTCTGTTCTCTTTTTTCTGTTCTGAATATTTTTATTCTCGTTACATAGGGATTCAATATTTTATGCGGGTGTGTGCGGTATTTATTTATTCTTGCGCGATTGATTTACTACCCCAAAGGTGCCCCAGAGAGGCGTTTCTTCGTGCTCGCTCAAGGTAATAACGCGCATCTTTAAATCCACACATTAGTGAATGCGTTGTTACTTAAAACTGTCCAATTAAGGATAAGTAACACTATGCAAAATATCACCTTTCCATGTCGATACGCTGCTATCTCATGATGACGCAGTCATGACGCTGCCCAACTATAAATCGGCGCTGCACTTTAGATATTTTTTCTTTCTAATTTATTTTAAAAACTTACTTCCCTGAAGAGATGCAGTCAGGGACAAAAGTTTCTGGTGACCGCGTGCTTCGTAAATGAAGGCGACAACGCTGTTATTAGCCAAAGGCTGGAGGCCATACTTGTGGAGGTGAAAGCCAAATGCCTGTTCTTTCACCTCCACAAGCGCGGTGTCGACCCGGCGGCTAATATTACAGCTATGAGCTTCGTTTACGCATTACGTCCTTCAGACACCTTTGTCCCCTACTGCACCATTTTTTCGATCCCCGATAGTTTTTTGTCCGATGGCTGAAAAGAAGCGCGCTCAGAGGAGCACCTGGCGTCGAAACTTCCTAGCAGTAAAAATGCAAGTAAAAACTTTCATGTTTTCTTGCATCCCGGGTGCGTATGCTGTAAACGACAGGCAACAGGCGCGCCACTGCGCTCCTCCTCTCCTTCCCTCTAAGCTTAGCCCGGAGGCCGCCCTGCACAGCTGCTATGGGGTACAGGTTGCCTTCCTGGATCGGTGTCCAGGAAGTTCAGGTTTGAGCACTACTTATTGCTGAGGTTTGTTGGCACATGCTTGTTGGTTGTTGGGTTTGTTGGCACGTGCTGTTGGGTGGTGGGTTGGCTACAGCATGCTTGCTGGTTGTTAGGTTTGTTGGTACGTACTTTTTGGTTGTTGGGTTTGAGGGCACAAACTTTTTGGCACGTATTTGCTGTATGTTGGTGGTTAGCGGTTAGCGGTTAGCGCGCCAGAAGTTCAGTAATGCTTCTCGAGCTCTACGCGCGTATAAGCTCTTATCACTGCTCGAACCTCCATTAGGAACTTCACTTCGTCCTGAAGGCATGTTTCACCGAGTGTTTAGCACTGTTTATGCTGTCCCAATTTTTTTGTTCGATCTTTTCACTTTTTTTCTTGCTTGTGCTCGTGGGTTGCTGTATGCGGTCAGCAGGAAATGTGGCGTGAATTGCACAAAGTTCAACTTTTGCCCTAAAATAAAGCTGAGAATTGTTTTAACACAGCGTGTCGCAGTTTTTTTTAACTTGAGAGAAAGGGGCAGAGTAGTTTATTATCCTGATAAGTGATAATTCTCTTTATATGTAGGTATTGCTCGGCAGTTTGTCTCCCTTCGTTTAGAGACTTTCTGTAGAGGCTCCACTTAAGTTTCCTCCGGCGCACGAAACTTCCTGACTACTTAAAAGGTACAAAAACGAAATTCGCGTTGGAGTGCATTTCGTTATTAGAAATGCACACATTTTTTCTTTCTTTTCTGGGAAGCATTCTAAATGCTAGAACCTATAGAAGCGGCGAAACCTGTATCAATAAGTAAGACTGTAGGATGCGCCTTGAGGAAGTAAAGTGTATTACACATGGGTTAGGCTAATATAACGGTTCCTTTCTGGATTCTATTACATTTTTCTATTTTCCCTGTTTATGATTGCATAAATCGTCGACGCTTTCCCGCCATCGCTTGGCGTGAACCAATGACGAGGCAGGAAGGCGGGACGACATGGAACGTGGTCAGTCACTGGAGCCAATCCAAGACAGCGAAGAAAGCAAAACAGAACAAGGAATAAAAAACAGTCGTGGCGTCAGACCAGCTCTCTCTGGCTTACTGCACTACGCAAGACAGCGCTGCCTAAATTCCCCATACAGCGCTCACGCATTCTTTAATTTCCGTTTCCAGTGGTGCGAGGAGGAGGAGGGGGAGGAGGAAAGGCAAGGAGGTTAACCAGACGAATAGCCGGTTTGCTGCCCTGCACGGGGTGGAAAGGGGTGAGGGGAGAAAAAGATGAAGGAGAAAAGACAGTTGCAGGAAGTTAAAGTCACTCCGTAAAGTCACAGCGTTCAGTACAGCCACAGCCTATTGTGCAGGCCCAAAGTCCTCAAAAAGCGGAGCAGTGCCTTGGAGGCCTTCACCGCCGACGACGGCCGCGGCCAGTGGCCGAGAATCGCCGTTTCGCTCAGTGGGCGCAGGTCTAGATGCTCCAGTGCACGGCACAGAGACTGTCTTTCGGCGCTGTAGACAGGACATTCACAAAGAACGTGGGCTATAGTCTCATCACACCCGCAGATGGCACATGCAGGGCTGTCAGCCATACCTATTAAGAAGGAGTAGTGCTTGGTGAAAGCTACACCAAGCCACAGGCGAAACAACAAAGTTGCTTCACGTCGTGGTAGGATGGATGGAAGCCGAAGCTTCATATCTGGGTCCAAGGTTTTTAAACACGAATGCGAGAATTGAGGTGAATTCCACGCGGAAAGCGTGACGTCCCGCGCCAGTGTTCGAAGCCTACCCGCTGCGTCGGCTCTCGAGATGGGGATGGACACGCAAGCACCTTCATGGTGAGCAGTTCGCGCGGCATCGTCCGCGCGGAGGTTGCCTGCGATGCCGCTGTGTCCTGGCAGCCATTGGTAAACAATATCGTGCCCTTTGTTGATGGCTGTGTGGTGGAGCTCTCGGATTTCCGCAGCAAGTTGTTCATGGCACCCATGACGAAGAGCAGATTGTAACGCTTGGAGGGCTGCCTTTGAATTAGCGAAAACAGACTATTGCTGGGTTGTTTCTTCATTGATATGCTCAAAGGCGACACGAATAGCAGTAAGTTCTGCGCCAGTCGATGAAGTCCGGTGTGATGTTTTCACTTTCTTAACTATGGTCCTTCCGGAGATGACTACGGACCCGAGGAACTGGAAGGGGTCACTGAGCCATCGGTGTATACGTGCAGTCGATTTCAGTGTTTCTCATACAAATATTCTAGAGTTGTATGTCTTAGTGCTGTCGACGATAAATCAGCTTTCTCTTTGATGCCCGGTATGGAAATAAGCACAGGAGGTTGGTGCGGACTCCATAATGAAGAAGACGGTCTAGAGGCTGGTGCAAATTGGGTTGGTAGGAAGTCGCGATGGACATCAATAATTTTCGCAAACGATGTACTCGGCCGTTTAGCAGGAAGACTGACAAGATGGTGTGCGGGAATCCGAGAGACGTGACGAATATTCCCTCATAAGGTTTCGATTGTGACATAGGCAGTCACTGGATTCTCCTGAGCGATGAGTACTGTTGCGGCTGTAGACGCACATTTTGGCAGTCCTAGGCACGTCCGCAGAGCTTGAGCCTTAACACTTTGCATACACCGTATGTTTGTTTTGCTCAAGTTTCCTAGTGCAGGGATTTCCAGTGGTACTCTAAAGGTAACGCTTCGGACTCCGAACAAGAATCTCAATGTTTTCCTCCTCAGTTTATTTTCCTTGTTTTTTAATCCCAGCATTTCTTTAATCGGGTTCGAACACGACCGTGGAGGCAGGGTTTCGATGGAGGCGAAACGCATAGGCGCCCGTGTGCTGTGCGATGTCAGTGCCCGTTAAAGATCCCCGGGTGGTCGAAATTATTCCGGAGCCCTCCACTACAGCACCGCTTTCTTCCTTTGTTCTTTCACTCCCTCCTTTATCCCTTTCCTTACGGCGCGGTTCAGGTGTCGGTCGAGACGTGAGACAGATACTGCGCCAGTTCCTTTCCACCAAAACAAAAAAAAAACCTATCGATGGAATAGCGGACAACGGCCTTCCCTCGGGCAACATGTCCTGTGGATGTTGGTCCCAAGGTCGCAGATTTTTGCTCTGAACATCAGGAAACAAGGCGATTTGATCAGTTCAGCGCATCTTAGGCAATCCCCTACCCGTAGTGTCTGCATGCACTACATTCTGCAACAGTTGAACGGGCGCCAGCAATTTTATTTCCATGGAAAGTAAAAAGGCATCAACGCCACTTATTAGCTCGCTTTTTGGACGCTATCTCGCCGAATTTGCCACAGCGACATTACATTAAAGAGAAACACGGCCCAACAGTGGACAGAAATCGATCTCTGCCGCAGCAGTTGCTACCAGATTGATTGCTTCATTGATTTTGGCGTGCAAAGACAAACAATGTAGGCTATTAGGCCCGCTCTAGTTGAAGATTCCTGAGTCGAGCACCAGGGATTGCTTAATGTGCAACGAATTCTGCAGCACACGTGCCTCGTGGCACTTCGTTTTCAGCGCAATGCGGGCTTGAATCGAATCCGCGACCTTGGGAACACCGTCCACACGCCACGTCCATTTGGCCACCACGTGCGACCAACTACGTAGGAATAGGGCGAGTCGCGCAGTGCGCAGAGCTAGACTGCTTCGGCATAGCGCCCCTTTCGTGTGTTTTTCGCTAATATCAGAACATTTTTTTTTATTTTTTCGCTGGTTTTGCTGAATCACTCGTACGCACCCCAACTGGCCCGTTTCGCACGACCCTGCTGCAGCATGCGCAACGATCCACCGATTGTACCCGTTACATCCACGCCAGCGACCAAATGAGCATTTGAACGAAACAGCGTGACCGCACACCAACCGACGGGCCAACTCGAGCCCTTTCCTGCTTCCCCTGTTTACGTGCCAAGGCTATTTCATCATGCCAGTGAAAGTGCTCGTCAGGCTGATGCATCAGGCTTTGGTCCACTTATTATAAACCTGGAGGCTAGGTAACGTGTCGGGCAACTTCACAGTGACATCGATACGAACTGCCTAGAGCTCCTGAATGCAAAAATTTGATGAAGACAGGAAAGTTGCAGGCTGCCCTCAATAGCTCAATAGCTGGCTGCCGAGCTCACATGTGGCATGCCACCACGCGGAAGCATACGTTGGCTTATTAGCATAGTGGTGCAAGTTAGGCTTAGCGTGTTGCCGCTTATCTAGATTCGTCCCTCTGCGGAAAGCCAACTGGCCGAACAACACCCATCATACCACCGCACTGGTCTGAATCCGAGTTATCCACACCTCCCACGCTCGGACGGATCAGTGGTATGCGCTGCTGCCGGAGCGGCATGGCGCGAGCGTGCTAACCAGTAGCACACAAGGCGAGAGCGACGCGTCCGCACGCGCATGAAAATACGCACGCAGACATGCAAGCGCAGTTCTATGCGAAGCACGTTGTTCCGCGGCGGGCACACACGGGGCGTGCACTCGAGCGCGAAACCATTGGTCGCCCACAGTGGGTGGCAGTGGGAGTGCGGCGGCACCAACGTCCATTAGGATTCCACAGTGGTGTCGCCGAGCTCGGTGCCAAAGCTCCGGGAGCAAGAGAGGACACGTGACTCGCGGTTCCCACTTTGCTCTCCCACAGAGGGGAATGCTGGGTTGGGCAAGATGTACAATGACATAAAACAAAATAAAGGCAAGGGGGGGGGGGGGGGGGGGAGGCGCTTGCCAGCCAGTCGGCACGTAAAGAGAGTGCAATAAAGTATTCGGACTGGGGAAAGAACGAATTTCGGGTAGCCTGAGAGGGGAGAGACAGAACGCGACGAAGCACCCCGCTGGTTGTTGCTTGCTTCGAAGGCGTCTGGGCTTAGTGCGCACAACTTCCTGGGAAGGAAAGGACAGAAGGTGATCAGCGAAAAAAAATCGCCCCCCCCCCCCCCCCGGCCCCGCCCTACTGTCCCTTTAATTCCTGTGTACGTCGTCAACTTTCCTAGTCCCCTGCGTGTAGAAATTGAGAATCTTCGGCCCCTATTTGAAGCAGGCAAGATAAATAGAATTATTTGCGGAGACTCACAGGCGAGTGAAACAAGTAGGCAATGGTTAAAACGCATTTGAAAGCCTTTAGTACCAAACCTTTCGACGATGGAGCACACAGGCCTCAGAGACAAACACAGGACGGAGCCCCCACCCAACTCGTGTGAGCGGAAAGCTCCGCTCTACCGTCGACCACCTCATTCACGATGTGCCCAAACAAACCCCACCGCGCGGCCAGCCGCAGCCACAAAAACGTAAACGGCCTCACCCAAACCGCGACACCTCCGCACCGCGCACCTTACGGTCGGGTCTCCATTCTTGAGTTCTCTTTGCTCCTGTCGTAACTTTCTTCCCCACCGGGATGGCGTTATAAAAACGAGCCAAGTGCCGCAGCGCCACGCCTAAAGCGGGACCGAGGCGGTGACACTGGCCGCGGTGGCGGCAGCGTCGATGACGGCGCCGTTTAGGGCGATAGAAGCGGGGGCAGGAGGGAGCGCGACCGATGGCCACACAGCTGGCGCCCGCCGGCCGCCAATCGGACGGCTGCCGGCGGCAGCAGTCGTAAACTCTTTCTGGTACGCCGGCCGGAGCGACCACCCGGACTCGTAATAGCCGCAGGCTTCGGCCGGAAGACGGCGCCGTGAAGGAAGTGACGGCGAGAGGGAAAGGTGGTGGGAGAAATGAGAAAGGAAACGAGAGCAACCGGGAGCAACTCGCCTGGTGATTTGTGGACGGGAAGCCATGCGGATCGCTCTTCGAGCAGCGAGGAGCTGTCACCGGCGACGTCACCGGGTGCCGCTGCACGGCCTCCAGGCTTCGGGGCTCCTGCGGAATGGAGAGAGACAGGCAACGTCATATTGCGAATATTTTCCGCACAGCAGGGTGTTCGCGATGTTCGCACACACCTCGAAAGCGATCAGCATTTGAGAGCGTATAGAAGGCGTCATCGTAACCGAGCACAACCAGCTCCTCAATCAGGCAGTTTACAAGGTTCCAGCAGTAACAAAGTGAAAGTCCCTCTGCCGGGAAAAAAATCTCAGGTTCAGGTAAACGCTATAGAATAGGCAGAACGAGTCTTGAGTCGTTTTGAACCAAATCAGTCTTATGTTATGTAAGACCGTGATGAGGACAAAAGCCTTCCTTTCAGTACTGAACACATGGAAGAAACCCCAGAAGCCATGCATACCATAACTCTTCCTTAGAACTCTAGCCCTGGTAATGCCAGAACTGCTGCATCTGCTGCGTCTGTCCACTATCCCAACGTTCGCTTCGAGTACACAGCGAGCATCGACCTTACCCCAACAACAAAAACAAAAGTTTGCCTCAGAACAAAGCCCCCTGTGGGCGAAGAATACTGTCTGTGTCCTGCGCACACATGCTCCTCAATAAACACGCTTCAGCAATTGTTTCTCGGTTCTTTGTACAGGCAGGCATTTTGTGCAACGGCGAAACATCTTCAGCCGCGCACTGCACTCACACTAAACTTTCTTGCGAGCGACTGGGAGCGCGCCTCTTCATGAAGCGTGGGCCAAAAAGACTTCTGGTGTGAAGGTGACGTGGGTTCTTGTGTCTTATTTGCAAGCTTAAACGGTACAGTAAACAGAATTTTTCTTTATTGTTTACACTTTCAACGAGGCACAAACGAGGGCCCAACACCACTCTTGTCCAAAGAAGTTATATACCGCAAACCGAATCGAAGACGCCCGGAAGTCTGCTGTCGTATGAAACTGTGCTACCTCACACCTGTGTGCTGTCTTCTACTCATCCCTACAAACACATCGATGCGCTTTGATGTTCCTCCTGCAGACAGAGGTCGAGTTTTCCAGCTACAGTGGCGCGCACGTGTCACGTTCGTTCCAAAAATCGTTAACACTCCACATTCTTGATTTTCTTTTCACACAACAGAGCTGAGGTTTCGCACAAAGGTTATCAGAAACATACTTGGATGGGGCGGTTAAGCTTAAGGACGCCTTAAAACGAGACCAGCTGTTATCAGCATCATTACAGTTACCAGCAAGGTAAAGGTCCCTCTAGGACAAATCCTCTGACAGTAACTCCAATCAGCCCTGGCTAAACTAAACCTGCTAAACTAAACTCTCCATGCTGCCTAAATTTCTGCCATCCTCGACTGTTCATCTCTGATTTGGTATTCAACCTTTCCCTCTAAGAAACTCTGTACGTTCAAGAGCCAACGCAAGTTATGATTCTTTCTCACAACTTGGAATACAATTTTATCGACTCACATTTGCCATATAATTTACGCTGTTAGCCTTCAATCTGTCAACGTTGCAGCCTTCATTTTGCTTTCCATCATTCGCTGCACCCTACCATTAAGCAGCGCGAACTTGAACAACTCAACCGGCCGGGATACAAACGGCACGCACTACAATGCCAGTTAGCGCTCGGAAGCGGCGGCGCCGGCAACAACACTCGATGCGGTTCAAACTCAATGCGTGTTTCGCAGCGCAGCCATTCTTCACGCAGCGGGAGGACGACCGCCCCGCGTGCTCGAGAGCGATCCATGCAGGCTTCCGCTGGTGGCGGTGCTGGGAGGACCACGCGCCGACGCTCCCGCAATTAATCAGGCGCCGGCACGCTCCTTTCGTGTCCTCGCCGCGGGGTTATACACTGCGGTCGGTGCAGAGGCCCAGAAAGAACGCCCGCGAGCGCCCCCTTGTCTCCCAGCGCGACACTACAACAATGGGGCGCCTTCTGTTTCGTCACGGGCCTCTCCTTGTAGCCGCTGCTACTCGGGCGCTGCTAGCTCGCTCGTCGCTCAATCTTGGGAAGACGTAGTGCGGGCGAAGGAGGAAGGAGAGAGAGCGATGTGGAAAGGAAAGTGCTCGAGCAACGACACCTCTTTCCTTTCGTCAGCCCTTGTTTCTCTTGTCAGGGCGGCGCGTCGCTGTATGCAGCTAAAGAGTGCGGTTGTAGTTGTGTCGCGGCCAGCGTATGCGACTGATGTGACGACGCCGTTCAAGGCCGGAGCAAGGACAGACCGGGTGCCGTGCGAAAGATGCGGAGGAACGCTGCTCAGAATGTCGTGAGCATCAAAATCATCGCAGTGTTGCGTCGTTTACCGTCCAGTAGCCGCTGCAAGATCTCAACGCGACCTTAGGTATTTTTTGAAGATTGGTTGTATGGTTTCATTGGGGTTATATCTCCCAAAGCGACTCGGGCTATGAGAGACGCCGTAGTGAAGTGCTCCGGAGAATTTCAACCACTTACGGTTCTTTAACGCGCGCTGACATCGCGCAGAAGACGCGCCTCTGGCATTTCGCATCGATCAAAATTCGACAGCCGTGGCCGGGATCGAACCCGCGTCTTTCGAGTCAGCAGCCGAGCGCCACAACCACTGACTCACTGCGGCGGCTATTTTTGAAGAGAGAGGCGAAAGGCCCTTGGGGCAGTCGTGTGATACGCACCAGCGCATATGGACGCGGTTGTCGTTACCAAGTGTAACCTTCATTATCGCAGGTATTGTGTTATAACTAAAGATATGAGTGATTAGAAGCAGTAAATTAAATTTTCCGTTCAAGGAGACACTGCAAAAAAAATTACGTTCAGTAGAAGAGTTTGCCACACACTTGAGAGGGTCAAGAATGAAGTAAACCTAGATAATGAAAAGGTACAACTTTGTATACACCTGCCGCAGTGGCTTAGTGGTTAGGGCGCTCGGCTACTGCTCCGGAATTCCTGGGTTCGAACCCGACCGCGGCGGCTGCGTTATTATGGAGGAAAAACGCTAAGGCGTCCGTGTGCTGTGCGATGTCAGTGCACGTTAAAGATCCCCAGGTGGTCGAAATTATTCCGGCGCCCTCTACTACAGCACCTCTTGCTTCCTTTCTGCTTTCACTCCCTCCTTTATCCCTCTCTTACGGCGCGGTTCAGGTGACCAACGATATATGAGACAGATACTGCGTCATTTCCTTTCTCCAAAAACCAATTAATACAACTTTTTATACAGATTGTGCCGCATCTTAAACTACGTGAAAAAAAAGGTTAAATGTTCAGACACCATTTACACATTAAATTATGTTGCTATGCACGTATGTGCCACCGGAAGGGACAGGTGCCGTGCCTCTGCTGGCTGCATTCGCTACCTGTTCCTTTTTTTTTCTTTACAATGCCTCTATGTCTTTCATGTTTTCAACTGAAATATAGATAATAACTGTCATTCCGAAATAAAGGGGCAAAAATTCTGTACCAAAATACTAAGCGCGCAGACCACAGACTGCAAACTTTCCAACCATACAGGTACTTAGGTCTTTGGACATAGCTCCTCAGACCACACGGTTCGCTTGTCGGCCGTGTAATGAATCACTTATCCTACCTCTCAAAATGAAAATAACTGTAAATTGAGAAAATCTCCGGTCTCAACATTCAGGACATTTTGGTTGTCTTTAGGTGCAACGTAAATGCTACATGGTAAGGCTTAAAATAAAACCATCTGCCCTGAAGACTTTTGGCTCCGGCTGCCCGTTTAAGTTCTATTTGGAAAAAGAGACAAGCACTTCCTCAAGTTTGTTCACCCTGCACCCAAAAGCAAACATCATTCGCAAAGCATGTCACGAAAGTCGCACTGCGGGCGTCATTTAGTTTGCACTTTAATAAAATAAAGTTGTGTGCGCCGTTGTTAAAAATCGCTTAGGTTAAGGAGATGTACTTTTGGACCTTCTCTGAAAGAAACCCTCTTCGTCTCGTTCCCATCCGCACATTCTTCCCTACTTGTGCCTAAATTAGGTGCCGAAAGCCCGCGCTCTCAAAGGAACTCGTCACTCCTGTCCATAAATGCAAATACCAAGCTCTAAACCAAAGACTAGAATTGCGTGTAAAAAAGTATACACTAGGCATATGCGGGGAAAAACAGAAACAAACTTCCAGTTTTTCGCCAGCGCATTAGCAATCTTTCGCTCATTAGGATGAGAGCCAAGCAGAAAGACGAAGCAGACAATGTAAACAATGTGGACTGCGTAGCCGGGCCGACGGAGGGTTAACGACCCGGCTCTTGCGCACTATGCTCCATTTCCTGTTTCCGGTCTTTTACCCGGCCGCGCGATATCGAGAATAACGGCCCCAGGAGAAGGCTACACGGCGACAGATTGCCTCGCCGCAAGGGGGACAAAATTTGCATGGCGGATAATGGAAGTTCAAAGTTACACGACGAAATGGTCGTGAAAAAACAGGAGGATGTGATAGTGAAAACGACTGCAGCGCTGTGATTTTGTGAGTTCGTTTTTTTTTATTTTTTTTGTTTCCACCAATGAAACAAGCCGGTGGCTCTCATTTAATGAGTTTACTTATATGCAACGGTAAAACTTGAGGTGCTGTATTCTCCCCAGCGTACTGATCATCAGCCATGCCAGAAATACAAAAGGTTAAATCCCAAAATATGTCCACATATACAACATGAACAGCCGTTTGTTTTTATTACTTTTTTTCTTAACTGCTCTCGGTCGATTCTAAGGAATCCCAACGTCTGTTGCGTGGCTGCATATGTTTCGGCCTTAACACAAATAAGTTACAGCATCTAACTAGACTCGCATAAATTTAGAGAGTTCTCTACGATTAGAACTGTGAATACTGCTGCGATGGACGGTGCAGCGCAGCACCGGGCCAACTTTTGCACGATTAGAATAATTTCTTACGCCGACTACTCATGTGGGTGAAATAGAGGCTAGAAGGATCTAAAACATTTCCAAATTTATAAAGGAGGTGTCGCTGTTCCTTCCTTTACACCAAAGATAAAAATTCAGATATCTATCTTTTGTTTTTTCCAGTTGCGATAGCACTCGAAATGCCTAAGCTGTGGATGTCATTTGTTGCTTTTAGTGCTTGAATAGGTTCTTACATTACGCCAAACCAATAAATATTAACCCCTTATCCGAATGGGAAGCAAATTCAATTCACAACGGGACAGAAGTCTCCTACCCCTGCTTCTAGGTGTGCCTAAACACAGTGCCAAGCACGTCGAGCTCGGCAAACGGACAACGTGTAGTGAAAAATAGCGCGAGCTCATCAATAATGTCGCCACTCGGCTGCAATAAACGGCGCCCTCAATCTTTCCTCACCTCGCGAAGCGTGAGAAATAAAAGCGCGAGCAAGTAGTTCACGGTCGCCACTGTTCGATCGGCAACACGGAAGTGCTGACGTTGAAACGCTCTCTCAAATCAGCGCCGCTGCCGCAGCTTGCTGCCGATGCCAAAGCAACATCGACAAAGCCCGCACAGTAGCCGCGAGTTGGCCATCGTTCGGCAATCATGATCAGTGCGTGCCTCACCGGGGAGGGGGGAGAGGGGATAAGGAAGTTGGAAAGCGAAGGGTGCGCGAAGAGTCATCAGACGCACCCTCGAGCGAGACGAGCGTCCACTACGTGCAGCGATCAACTCTGACGGCGGCGCCAGCCAGCCCATACTCTCGGCCTTCGAACAGGAATCGCGCACCCCACTACACGGACGACGATGGGGTGGCTGTTTTTGCGGTCGCCGCCGTTATGGTGTGCCCTAACCCGCGCATTTCGGCGCCCATCTCCTTCATTGAAGCCGTCGTCGCACGTATTTCCCCCTTTGCCCTCATCTTCGAGCCTTGGTTGTTCGGTCGAGCCTCATTAATTCCGTGCAGCAGTGCCAAAGATGGGGCCGCCTATCCGGGTGCTGTCTCAATAAGCTTACTTATTGTTCAGCTTGGCTAAGCAGCCTTCGCTGTGGGTCCGTCATGTGTCTGGTGCATTCTATTTCTACGCAGGCAAGTTGGCATCGCACTGTAATGGATAGCCACGAGCGGTGTTCTTTAATAACGCAGGGCAACGGCGAACATATATCATCATTTACACGGTTGTTTTTGCATAACCTGTGACTTCAGCTCAGCATGACGTAGCCTCAACCACAGCAACGCACTGCCTCGATCTAGGCTCATGACTGGGCTCACGGCTTTGTAATGCAATAATTAAACGTCGTTGATTGAGTTGTCACCCACCAAACGAGCCCGCAAACCAAATAAGGAGCACCAGAAACGTGACGTCAGATTAGCCAGGGAATAAAACAGGTGAATTTTCTTTTTCTTTGCCTAAATTAGAGGGCATAATTTGCGTATCGTTATCACTGATCTGCGTGATGACAATCAAAAGCGCACCCTCGGTATAAACGGTAAATAAAACGTAGTTGACACCATCAAGACCAACAGAGGCTGGGCGATTCTCTGCTGGCACTTGTGGCGCAAATCAACAAAACAAATCACTGGTTACTGCCCATCACGGCACCTCGCACCTCACACTAAATATTTGCTTAAGCATCAACCTACAATCCGGCAAAATCAAACAGGGCAGATTAAGTAGCGCGTCGATAATGCGCTGGGCGCGGTAGCTGCGTCGCGCCGCGCACTGCACAGAACTGCGAACACTCGCAACGCACATCCTCGTCACGTGCTTCTCCACTCAGCCCACTTATTTCTTTAGTGATCAGCAGCCACTGCGGCGTGCATGCATGAACGCCTTGTCTTCTTCTTTCTGCCGCCGAAGGGAGGCGCGGCAAACTACAAATCGATGTCCGACGCCGGCGCCTCGACATCGTCCGCAACACTTAACGAGGAGCGCTAAAATGGCCGGGCACGCAAAGCCAGCGCAGGCGGCGGTCCTTCTTCTTCACGAACCGGGAAGAAGAAGAACCAACGACGCCCACGGCTAAGGATACGGCTTCTCCGCGGTCGGCCCCACCGAGAAGGCAGCCGCACATTCTGTAAACAAATCGCGCTCCACTCTGAGAAACTACGCGGGCCAGCGGTAAAGAGAGAAAGCACCGTGTTTGACGCTCCTTCGCCATTTTCGCCACTGCACTACCGCCGCCGCTCCAACTTTGGTCCGCTCTCTTTCGTTCCGTTTGTAAATCCCTCGCCAGCGACGGAGAGCTTCCGGGAGAAAAAACAACAAAAAAGAAGAAATGAGTGGGAAAGAAAGGCGTGAGTAAGGCAGGGATCCCCGTGGCTTGTTTGTTTTTGTATGTTGGCTCCTTTCGAAGCTTGCTCGACGC
This sequence comes from Amblyomma americanum, assembly GCF_052857255.1. Lineage (NCBI taxonomy): Eukaryota > Metazoa > Arthropoda > Arachnida > Ixodida > Ixodidae > Amblyomma > Amblyomma americanum. The sequence continues at coordinate 154,038,803 of NC_135499.1, read as the reverse complement.
GCCAAGAATGCTTCGCTTCAGTCTGACCACGGAGGGCGGGGTTTTTTCGGTTTCTGATTATGTACACACAGCAGCGACCGCTAATCTGGGAGGAAAGAGTAGGAAAACAAGGACACGGCGATGCGTGCTCTGCGTTTCCGGTCGCCTCTCAATTTAGGAAATCATAATCGTCGATGCCATTCGTGCAATCAAGAGACGCCTTTGGGACATCGCCGGAAGCAGCCTTGCGAACAGCCAATAAAACGGTAACTTGAATAGAAGTGCACGTGAATCTTCAAGCGTGTTTACTCGCTAAACAGTGGTGACGACATGCAAGCAGCCTTTTTGCTGGAAGCAGGGTATGAAAAAAGAGTTTTCCTATAAATTGGAAGCCATCCTAGGGAATGAAGAAGCGGTGCACGCTGGAAATTAAGCTGAAAGAAAAATATCTGAAAGAGAAAATTTATACCAAAGTTCTCTTACTTCTAAGACAAGTTCTATTCTCTCTCGCCCTTCAGATTTTTACGGTTTGTTCTTATTCACCGTCCTGGCCATTGCTTCGGCAGAGACTCGAAGTATGGCCCACGTTCTAAGCGAACAGCAATTCAATATAATGAAAATATTCATTTCTTTTTTTTTTGCTTGGACCACTCCCCATTATTTTACACCCATATCTCAGTGTGACCAGCTCAACCCGAACCGAAACAGTGTGTAAAATGTCAGTGTCTAAATTTTAAACATGAACGTAAGAGGAGACCTAACCCTCCGTTCAGGTCAGTATATAGATAAGCGGGTTAATGACATCCTAGTCGAAATTCAAGAGGAATAAATGGGCTTGGGCAGGGCATGTGATGCGAAGGCAAGATAACCGATGGTCATTAAGGGTAACAGACTGAATTCCATGGGAAGACAGGCGTAGCAGGGGGCGGCAGAAGGTTAGGCGGGCGGATGAGATTAAGAAGTTTGCGGGCATGCGGTGGCCGCATCTGGCACAGGACAGGGTTAATTGGAGAGGTATGTGAGAATCCTTTATATTGCAGTGGGCGCAGTCAGGCTGATGATGATAAATCGGTATTTGCCAACTACTTTTGTGAAACCAAGGGCTACCAGGTTCTGAACTCAGATTCATATCTCACAAATTTTTGACCCAGAGAAAAAAAAAAACTACAACGTTTCTTTGAGAAGTTAAGAGCTGCAAGGGAGTGGGTATGGCAGGGAATCTCTCCATGCTGATAAAGTGAGGAAGAGATTATAAATTTTATTTTCGTCCTAAGTACAAAGGAGTAATATAGAAGGAATAGCCTTCGGACCGAAGGCACTTCCGCAGAAGTCAGAAATACTTTGCTTAGTTATGCGCACATATCTAACTGACAGTAAGCTACAAAAAAAAAGCAGCGGTGGCTGCCTAAGAGGTGTACTCCTCTTTTCACGAAGTTTAAAAAAAAAGTACCCATAAATTTAGGGTCCCTGGGCCTGGAACAAAAGTAAGTAATCAAATGCTCGCAGACGCACGTACGAAATGCGCTGACTCTCCAAGGTTCAGCGCACGCACCGCCTTATCACGCCACCACCTGCTTTCTCTGGCGATCCATCATTCGCCTGATTGAAATATCATCGCCGCGCGTTGGCCCTTTCATCGCCCCGTGGGAAGCGCGAGAAGGAATGCACTCCCTGTTCGCAGTCAGACCGTCATTTTTTATGGCCAAAAATTCCCCCACGCAGGTGCACAGAAAGAAGTTGTAGTAGTCGAGAGAGCGATGACTTGTTTTTTAATTACCGGTCCTCTCTACTCCATAAACTGTTCGTACTCCTATCAGAACAGACACGACATGTCAAGTACCTGAACGGCTCGTTCTGACGAGCGCGTTCGCGCGCCACAAGCGTAATGACTCATTTATTGGCAGAATGACTCAGTAAGTAAAGGTTCGTGACCCGAAGAGCTTTGTTGCAAGGACAGGCATCTAAAAAGATTTTAGTATTTTCTAAAAAATAAAATGAGGGCTGTGTTTTTGTTTAGAATAGAGAAGGCGGGGGTTTTCGGTTTTTATTGTTCGACTCGTAGGTTTCAGAGACAAGATTAGAGAATGAAGTGTTTTCTTTCTGTTTCATGTCTGTTTAGCATTAGTCGCACCGACTGACACGGCTCTTAAGGGTAGTCAAGGTGCATTAAAGAATGCGCTCTAGAGACCACGCATTCTTTCTTGATAGAGTGATGTGACGAGTTCCACTGCCATATGATTTTGAAGCCCTTCCAAAAATCCATAAACTAGCTTTGAAGGGGAACAGTACAGATAGGGTCAGTAGGGGAGGACGCATACTAGTGAAAGAATAGGGCAGTGTTAAAAAACAGCTCATAATTTTTCAAGGCTTACCTCTGATTCTAATCATGCATTTTTTTTCTCGTTTTCTTTTAGCCAGGATGTAGAAGGGGGTGGCGAAGGGGGTTCTGTTTGCGTTATGCCTCGTTTATTATCTGCCTTGCGCCGCCACGGTGTCTCAGTGGTTGTGTTGCTCAGCTGCTGACCCGAAAGACGCGGGTTCGATCCCGGCCGCGGCGGTCGAATTTCATAGAGGCGAAATTCTAGAGGCCCGTGTACTGTGCGATGCAATGCACGTTAAAGAACCTCATGCGGTCGAAATTTCCGGAGCCCTTCATTGCGGCGTCCCTCATAGCCTGAGTCGCTTTGGGACGCTAAACCCCCAAAACCATAGACCATTATCTTCCTTGCTTATACATTGAAGAATTTTCGCAGTTCTTTACCTACGTCGAAGGACCCTGCAGAATGGCTGCAGTCGTCGCCTCTAACATCCTCCGCGGTGAGCAGCAAGAATAAAGCATAGCACCATGAACTTACAACAAACTACAGCGCCAAACAGTGGACGGCTACCATATAGACCGACGCCTCCTCTACCGCACTAGCAAACTCGTCTTTTATTTTCTTTCTATATCATGTAGTTGCATCATAAATGCAGAATATGAACTTATAATTTATTTATTTAATTTAAAATACTCCAGTTCTCTTCGGGAGCTATAGCGCGAATTGGCCACACGATATCATAAAAGAAGGAGAAAAACCTTGCCTGTTATGTTAGCGTCTTTAGTCTTCAACACTTCCAACTGTCACCGCGTCCTCATTGGCGTTCTCCTCTCTCTCTACTCGATTCATTCTTCCACTTTTAATTCGCTGGAGCTCCTTGTTTTTTTGTAAGCGTGGTGTGCTAGAAATAATCTGCCGCACACACTTTCGTGCTTCCCTTTCCCCCTCTTAGTTCATGCGATGCCTCCAGGCTTTTACCGTAAATAAAATAAATGAACAGACTCGACATGATCAAAGGTTAAACACCAACCAATGTGGGCGCTCCGCCAAAGGGTGCTTCACTGCTCAACACCAAAGCACTGTTGTAGAGCTCACTGGTGCTGCAGCCAAGGCTGTCATTGCAGTCAATAAACTCGACCGCCTCGTATATCTTACCTAACCAGTTATCACCGAGATCTAGAAATCATATTTCAACCGGAATACCACCCTAACTGCTGTTGTCAAGCAAGGTGCATTAGCCGCGTCGCCGGGGCGAACACTCTTACAGCCAGACGGGTGGCTGGCGTTAAGCGCTTAGCCAAACCAAAGAGGAAATCAAAGCGAAACCAACTAGGTAAGCCAACACTCAAGTCGATAATTCAAAGGCTGGAGCGCGCTGCCACTGCAGTTGGCACGCCTTCTCCGAAGCCACTGTCCCGAAGAAAGACGCTGTTGGCAGCAGCATGCTCGGCTTAGAAAGATTGCAGGGTAAACGCTGTAAGCGGTGACAGCAGGGATCCCCCGAGCCACGGTTGCTTTTCTTGCATTACAAAGGCGGCACGCGTAGAAATAAAGCAAAAATCCACTCGAAGACAGGGGACAAAGACGAGGTGAATAGACGAACTAGGACGCTGTTAAAGAAGCGGTGGCAAGGAAAGAAGCGTCATTTTGTGTGCTGTTCTGTCGGCGGGGATTCTGTGACGCACCGTGAATACGGTGACAGCGTCTTGTTCAGTCAGTCAAGTGTCATGGTAGCTTCGTGGCCACAGACATGATTTAACGACGCGCTATCTTTACTACAGCCATCTAATTCGAATTAATCGCTCTAGCGTAAATAGTGCGTGACAGGATGAAAGAAGATTTCAATCATTTTTAAAGAATGAGCCTACCCAAGTCTCGGGCAACAGGTTTGGGGAAACACAAACGAATAGACGGATCTACGTGAAAAATATCAAGTTGCGGGAGGGGCGGTAGATGGGGGGGGGGGGGGGGGGATGAGTAGGAAAGCTGAAACGTGACTACCCTTTTTCTGGATGAAGCACGCACATCAAGACACGAAAACAATCCTAAAGCTTAAACTGTGCAGTGCCTTTTTTTAACAGCGCTTAAGGTATTTTGGGTTAGGCAATAAAAGCGTGATATATTTATTAAAAGGCGCGACTGGTGCAATAAAGAGCGCGATAACGTGATTCATGCCCTTAACATGTTGCTAAGCTAACCAGGAGAAAAATACTTTTTTGAAACTGAGTCTCGAAACCAGCTATATGCGCCCCTTCTGAACTTATTCCATCTGAAACGAATATTCCAAAATAACCCGGCCGTACCCGCTGTAAATACTGCGGGGCCTACACTGATAACCCTAATTCTTTCCGGAACTGGTCCCAAAATCAAACCACTCTAGACAATCCTCTGCCCAAAATTCCACCTCTGAACCACTCTATTCTCAGAGCGATTTGGCTCACTACACCACGAAAGCTAATCCCGTGTATACTAGAAAAGTTCTGATCGAACACTTTAGAAATTACGATGCCTTCTAAGCACCGGACCTGGTGTTCATTTAACGTCACCATAAACAATGCGCAATAAATATCAAACATTAAACACCTTTTCTCTTTTTTCTCACCTCAGCAAGTTGTGCAAAGCTTCTTCGAAGCATCGAAATGCATGCGGCGACAGCAGATTCGTAGTCAAAATAAAACTGAAAAGGAAACGACTTCAAACATTCTGCAAGGAGGAACCGGTGCTCCGGCCGCAACCTTCAAGCGCATCTGGCGCGAAGCTCGCGACTTTGACAAACTTCGGAATGCAGAGGCTTCTCTGGCGCACAATCACCGTTGCGCCTTCCCCGCGAAGCAGCGGCTAAACGCTACCCACGCGCCACAGCTCGCACAAAGAGAGAGCCCGGGCAGAGCGCGCGAGAAATATCAGCGGCGCGCATCGCTAGCCGCCGCCGTTAAGAGGCTCCCGCGGAATGCGCCTTGAGCTGCCAGAAAACGCGTTCGCCGCGCTCCTCTCCCCTCCTTCCCTCTCTCTCTCTCTCTCTCTCACTCGCTCCGTGCAGCTTCTTTTATGCGCTCATCTCTCTCTCTCTCTTTTTCCTTTTTTTTAAAGGAATTCCTGGCCCGTGGCCAGAGCTTTCTAACCGGGGACGCCGACCCAAGGCGCACGCATCCGCGAGCACGCGGTGCCCGGAGAACCGACCGAGCTCAACCCCGGTTCGAGCTGCGCTCACTCTCAACGGACCTTGCCAGTGCGCGGGAAGAACCACTGAGATCGGCCACACTAAACGCTAATTGGCTTGAAGACTTCTCCTGCCAGGACAGCAGCGCTTAGGTGTCATCTCGCGAGGAGTCCCCGAGGCGTATGATACCATAACGATATCCTGGCTTAAATCACGAGGAGGTACTGAGCATGGGCGAGACATGTAATCAGAATAAAAAATAGCCGATAGCTCGCTAGCGTAGCGGAGTGAATTTCGAGAGAAGGAAAACACATAAGGGAGCTGTAGAGAGTGAAGTGGGTTATGCGCAGTAGGGGCTGTCGCAGCTGTATACACGAGGGCTAATTGTAAATCAGTAAGGGAAGCCTTAATTTGCCCCGCAGTGGGCGTACCTGGGCTAACGATGACTCTGATAACGATACTTGCAGTTAGTGTTGCAAGCAAGTAAAGCATTATTTAGAAAAACGTAAACAAAAAGACCCAACATATAGTTCTGTCGGTGAGGTTACTGATAAAGAAACGACACTGAATAAAACTCCAACTTTCTGCACAGATAGGCTGCTCATAAAAAGTGAACCTACGTACTATATGTTCACAAGATAGAGAAAACGATTGTGGATACATTGAGTAAACACGTGGTAAAATGTTTCTAAGTGCGTGACATACCCCCCTTCTTATTGTTTTGGCTCAGCGAGCTGCACGCTTGTTCGAAGGCGTTAATAACAGCTTATGCAGGTCTCATCCGACCAGCTGAATGAACTTATCGGTGCTTGGATATGGTTCGATGTAGCCAGGCCGCAAACCCATCTCTCAATCACAGCTACTATAATGATCCAGATAAGTAACCACATTCGCATCGATGGAAAACCTTCCGATGAATGACTAGTATCAGCGATTATAGCTTCCGTGCTTTTACTCTTGTTATTAGGAGAATAAAAAAAAAGAAATATATTCCGAAACCAGGCTCGTACCTCAAGGGGTATACTGTCAGAACATAAACGTTACTGTTGCGAGCACTACAACAATCAGTTGCATAACACTGAGCGTAATTTATTTAATTATTTATCGCATTACCCACAGCGCCAGTTTGGCATTACAGTAAGGGGAGGGGGGGTAGAGTTACAACATTCTCATACAACATAGTGGAAAAGAAAAATAATCACAGAAAATACATTGCACCCTAATTTGATAGAAACAAACACAGGCATAAAAGTACAGGAACGCGGCAAACTGTGATAATACCAAACATAACATCAAGTAGCAACCAAAATGCAAACCTATAAACCTAGCTAACAGTAAGCGTCGGGCCGCCTTCGACAGGCTTCCTGGTGACCACCCTAAATGGGACAAAGGCCAAGGCATATACGCTAAATATAGCAGAGCTTTACTGCTCACATAAGAGCTTTCCTGATGCGCACGCTGGCATGCAAATATCGCACCCTGGCTAAATTCAAATCTAACCAAAGGAAGAAAAAAGTATATATAAAAAAGCCGCGTCTGCATAAATTTCCATCCCGAGGAACTGCCTTCTTTACATCGCTTCGAACAAAGAACAGAGCCGAACTAAGGTGCCGAAGAGCACGCGTAAAAAGGAAGAAGAAAAAGGCTTCCAGTTTTATAGTCGCCGGATGCCCCGGCAGGGCAGCAAGCCCAGCCCTGACAGGACAGGTGATAAGGAGCGGGCCCCTTGTGCCGCGGTGGCCGCGGGAGAAGCGTCTCGTCCTTCTCGCGGGAGCAGTAAATCGATGGCGGCGTGGCAAGCTGTCTCGTATCGCATGCCAGCCCCCATCGACCCTGCGGGGACGATGAGTGCCGGCGAGCTACCCGTTGGCGTCACCCGCTCTGCACCACCTCTCCGCTCCGCGCTTGAGGAACGCGCGTTTGCCTACGGCCCACATGGCGAGCTCAGAGAGCGGCAAACAAAAAGAGCATTTATGCGAATGGAATAGTGACCGGAAAAGAAACGGCAAACAATGGCCGCGTGCTACTAGCGGGAAGGCCAGCTTAGCAATAGCAGCTAGAACATTATATCCATGGGGACCGAGACAAAGAGAAAGCAGGAATGTTAACAATAGAAAGTACTAGTGCCAAAACACTGCTGCGATGGGGTAAACACCGAGCGAGATCTTGCGACGTTTGAATGCTTGCGGTGTTTGTGGGTTTGTGCCAAGTGAAATGAATAAGTAAAAATTAATTAAATAAATATCCGCGACTGGGATTAGAACCCGCGGCGGCGCAAAC